>NC_134690.1:4248806-4542722 GCF_050947455.1 Rhinoderma darwinii | reverse complement strand
TGTACCTCATTACACCAGACTACACCCCTCATTATAAGAGACCATGTACCTCATTACACCAGACTACACCCCTCATTATAGGAGACCATGCACCTCATTACACCAGACTACACCCCTCATTATAAGAGATCATGTACCTCATTACACCAGACTACACCCCTCATTATAAGAGATCATGTACCTCATTACACCAGACTACACCCCTCATTATAAGAGATCATGTACCTCATTACACCAGACTACACCCCTCATTATAAGAGAACATGTACCTCATTACACCAGACTACACCCCTCATTATAAGAGACCATGTACCTCATTACACCAGACTACACCCCTAATTATATGAGACCATGTACCTCATTACACCAGACTACACCCCTCATTATAGGAGACCATGTACCTCATTACACCAGACTACGCCCCTCATTATAAGAGACCATGTACCTCATTACACCAGACTACGCCCCTCATTATAAGAGATCATGTACCTCATTACACCAGACTACACCCCTCATTATAAGAGATCATGTACCTCATTACACCAGACTACACCCCTCATTATAGGAGACCATGTACCTCATTACACCAGACTACACCCCTCATTATAAGAGATCATGTACCTCATTACACCAGACTACACCCCTCATTATAAGAGATCATGTACCTCATTACACCAGACTACACCCCTCATTATAAGAGATCATGTACCTCATTACACCAGACTACACCCCTCATTATAAGAGACCATGTACCTCATTACACCAGACTACACCCCTCATTATAGGAGACCATGTACCTCATTACACCAGACTACACTCCTCATTATAAGAGACCATGTACCTCATTACACCAGACTACACCCCTCATTATAAGAGACCATGTACCTCATTACACCAGACTACACCCCTCATTATAGGAGACCATGTACCTCATTACACCAGACTACACTCCTCATTATAAGAGACCATGTACCTCATTACACCAGACTGCACCCCTCATTATAAGAGACCATGTACCTCATTACACCAGACTACACTCCTCATTATAAGAGATCATGTACCTCATTACACCAGACTACACCCCTCATTATAAGAGATCATGTACCTCATTACACCAGACTACACCCCTCATTATAAGAGACCATGTACCTCATTACACCAGACTACACCCCTCATTATAAGAGACCATGTACCTCATTACACCAGACTACACCCCTCATTATAGGATACCATGTACCTCATTACACCAGACTACACCCCTCATTATAAGAGACCATGTACCTCATTACACCAGACTACACCCCTCATTATAAGAGACCATGTACCTCATTACACCAGACTACACCCCTCATTATAAGAGATCATGTACCTCATTACACCAGACTACACCCCTCATTATAGGAGACCATGTACCTCATTACACCAGACTATACCTCTCATTATAAGAGATCATGTACCTCATTACACCAGACTACACCCCTCATTATAGGATACCATGTACCTCATTACACCAGACTACACCCCTCATTATAAGAGACCATGTACCTCATTACACCAGACTACACCCCTCATTATAAGAGACCATGTACCTCATTACACCAGACTACACCCCTCATTATAAGAGACCATGTACCTCATTACACCAGACTACACCCCTCATTATAGGAGATCATGTACCTCATTACACCAGACTACACCCCTCATTATAAGAGACCATGTACCTCATTACACCAGACTACACCCCTCATTATAAGAGACCATGTACCTCATTACACCAGACTACACCCCTCATTATAAGAGATCATGTACCTCATTACACCAGACTACACCCCTCATTATAGGAGATCATGTACCTCATTACACCAGACTACACCCCTCATTATAGGAGATCATGTACCTCATTACACCAGACTACACCCCTCATTATAAGAGACCATGTACCTCATTACACCAGACTACACCCCTCATTATAAGAGACCATGTACCTCATTACACCAGACTACACCCCTCATTATAAGAGACCATGTACCTCATTACACCAGACTACACCCCTCATTATAAGAGACCATGTACCTCATTACACCAGACTACACCCCTCATTATAAGAGACCATGTACCTCATTACACCAGACTACACCCCTCATTATAAGAGACCATGTACCTCATTACACCAGACTACACCCCTCATTATAAGAGACCATGCACCTCATTACACCAGACTACACCCCTCATTATAGGAGACCATGTACCTCATTACACCAGACTACACTCCTCATTATAAGAGACCATGTACCTCATTACACCAGACTACACCCCTCATTATAAGAGACCATGTACCTCATTACACCAGACTACACCCCTCATTATAAGAGACCATGTACCTCATTACACCAGACTACACCCCTCATTATAGGAGATCATGTACCTCATTACACCAGACTACACCCCTCATTATAAGAGATCATGTACCTCATTACACCAGACTACGCCCCTCATTATAAGAGACCATGTACCTCATTACACCAGACTACACTCCTCATTATAAGAGATCATGTACCTCATTACACCAGACTATACCCCTCATTATAAGAGATCATGTACCTCATTACACCAGACTACACCCCTCATTATAGGAGACCATGTACCTCATTACACCAGACTACACCCCTCATTATAAGAGATCATGTACCTCATTACACCAGACTACACCCCTCATTATAAGAGACCATGTACCTCATTACACCAGACTACACCCCTCATTATAGGAGACCATGTACCTCATTACACCAGACTACACCCCTCATTATAAGAGATCATGTACCTCATTACACCAGGCTACACCCCTCATTATAAGAGACCATGTATCTCATTACACCAGACTACACCCCTCATTATAGGAGACCATGTACCTCATTACACCAGACTGCACCCCTCATTATAGGAGACCATGTACCTCATTACACCAGACTGCACCCCTCATTATAAGAGACCAT
Organism: Rhinoderma darwinii; assembly: GCF_050947455.1. Lineage (NCBI taxonomy): Eukaryota > Metazoa > Chordata > Amphibia > Anura > Rhinodermatidae > Rhinoderma > Rhinoderma darwinii. The sequence goes on along the minus strand of NC_134690.1, from coordinate 4,539,729 downwards.
GTACCTCATTACACCAGACTACACCCCTCATTATAAGAGATCATGTACCTCATTACACCAGACTACACCCCTCATTATAGGAGACCATGTACCTCATTACACCAGACTACACCCCTCATTATAGGAGACCATGTACCTCATTACACCAGACTACACCCCTCATTATAAGAGACCATGTACCTCATTACACCAGACTACACCCCTCATTATAAGAGACCATGTACCTCATTACACCAGACTACACCCCTCATTATAAGAGACCATGTACCTCATTACACCAGACTACACCCCTCATTATAAGAGACCATGTACCTCATTACACCAGACTACACCCCTCATTATAAGAGATCATGTACCTCATTACACCAGACTACACCCCTCATTATAGGAGACCATGTACCTCATTACACCAGACTACACCCCTCATTATAAGAGACCATGTACCTCATTACACCAGACTACACCCCTCATTATAAGAGATCATGTACCTCATTACACCAGACTACACCCCTCATTATAGGAGACCATGCACCTCATTACACCAGACTACACCCCTCATTATAGGAGACCATGCACCTCATTACACCAGACTACACCCCTCATTATAAGAGAACATGTACCTCATTACACCAGACTACACCCCTCAGTATAAGAGATCATGTACCTCATTACACCAGACTACCCCCCTCATTATAAGAGATCATGCACCTCATTACACCAGACTACACCCCTCATTATAAGAGATCATGTACCTCATTACACCAGACTACACCCCTCATTATAAGAGACCATGTACCTCATTACACCAGACTACACCCCTCATTATAGGAGACCATGTACCTCATTACACCAGACTGCACCCCTCATTATAGGAGACCATGTACCTCATTACACCAGACTACACCCCTCATTATAAGAGATCATGTACCTCATTACACCAGACTACACCCCTGATTATAAGAGATCATGTACCTCATTACACCAGACTACACCCCTCATTATAAGAGATCATGTACCTCATTACACCAGACTACACCCCTCATTATAAGAGATCATGTACCTCATTACACCAGACTACGCCCCTCATTATAAGAGATCATGTACCTCATTACACCAGACTACACCCCTCATTATAAGAGACCATGTACCTCATTACACCAGACTACACCCCTCATTATAGGAGACCATGTACCTCATTACACCAGACTACACCCCTCATTATAAGAGACCATGTACCTCATTACACCAGACTACACCCCTCATTATAGGAGACCATGTACCTCATTACACCAGACTACACCCCTCATTATAGGAGATCATGTACCTCATTACACCAGACTACACCCCTCATTATAAGAGATCATGTACCTCATTACACCAGACTACACCCCTCATTATAAGAGATCATGTACCTCATTACACCAGACTACACCCCTCATTATAAGAGACCATGTACCTCATTACACCAGACTACACCCCTCATTATAAGAGATCATGTACCTCATTACACCAGACTACACCCCTCATTATAAGAGACCATGTACCTCATTACACCAGACTACACCCCTCATTATAAGAGACCATGTACCTCATTACACCACACTACACCCCTAATTATAGGAGACCATGTACCTCATTACACCAGACTACACCCCTCATTATAAGCGACCATGTACCTCATTACACCAGACTACACCCCTCATTATAGGAGACCATGTACCTCATTACACCAGACTACACCCCTCATTATAAGAGACCATGCACCTCATTACACCAGACTACACCCCTCATTATAGGAGATCATGTACCTCATTACACCAGACTACACCCCTCATTATAAGAGATCATGTACCTCATTACACCAGACTACACCCCTCATTATAAGAGACCATGTACCTCATTACACCAGACTACACCCCTCATTATAAGAGATCATGTACCTCATTACACCAGACTACACCCCTCATTATAAGAGATCATGTACCTCATTACACCAGACTACACCCCTCATTATAGGAGATCATGTACCTCATTACACCAGACTACACCCCTCATTATAAGAGATCATGTACCTCATTACACCAGACTACACCCCTCATTATAAGAGATCATGTACCTCATTACACCAGACTATGCCCCTCATTATAAGAGACCATGTACCTCATTACACCAGACTACACCCCTCATTATAAGAGACCATGTACCTCATTACACCAGACTACACCACTCATTATAGGAGACCATGTACCTCATTACACCAGACTACACCCCTCATTATAAGAGACCATGTACCTCATTACACCAGACTACACCCCTCATTATAGGAGACCATGTACCTCATTACACCAGACTACACCCCTCATTATAAGAGACCATGTACCTCATTACACCAGACTACACCCCTCATTATAGGAGACCATGCACCTCATTACACCGGACTACACCCCTCATTATAAGAGATCATGTACCTCATTACACCAGACTACACCCCTCATTATAGGAGATCATGTACCTCATTACACCAGACTACACCCCTCATTATAAGAGACCATGTACCTCATTACACCAGACTACACCCCTCATTATAAGAGACCATGTACCTCATTACACCAGACTACACCCCTCATTATAAGAGATCATGTACCTCATTACACCAGACTACACCCCTCATTATAGGAGACCATGTACCTCATTACACCAGACTACACCCCTCATTATAGGAGACCATGTACCTCATTACACCGGACTACACCCCTCATTATAAGAGACCATGTACCTCATTACACCAGACTACACCCCTCATTATAAGAGACCATGTACCTCATTACACCAGACTACACCCCTCATTATAGGAGACCATGTACCTCATTACACCAGACTACACCCCTCATTATAGGAGACCATGTACCTCATTACACCGGACTACACCCCTCATTATAAGAGACCATGTACCTCATTACACCAGACTACACCCCTCATTATAGGAGACCATGTACCTCATTACACCAGACTACACTCCTCATTATAGGAGACCATGTACCTCATTACACCAGACTATGCCCCTCATTATAAGAGACCATGTACCTCATTACACCAGACTACACCCCTCATTATAAGAGATCATGTACCTCATTACACCAGACTACACCCCTCATTATAAGAGACCATGTACCTCATTACACCAGACTATACCCCTCATTATAGGAGATCATGTACCTCATTACACCAGACTACACCCCTCATTATAGGAGACCATGTACCTCATTACACCAGACTGCACCCCTCATTATAAGAGACCATGTACCTCATTACACCAGACTACACCCCTCATTATAAGAGATCATGTACCACATTACACCAGACTACACTCCTCATTATAAGAGATCATGTACCTCATTACACCAGACTACACCCCTCATTATAAGAGACCATGTACCTCATTACACCAGACTACACCCCTCATTATAAGAGACCATGTACCTCATTACACCAGACTACACCACTCATTATAAGAGACCATGTACCTCATTACACCAGACTACACCCCTCATTATAAGAGATCATGTACCTCATTACACCAGACTACACCCCTCATTATAAGAGATCATGTACCTCATTACACCAGACTACACCCCTCATTATAGGAGACCATGTACCTCATTACACCAGACTACACCCCTCATTATAAGAGATCATGTACCTCATTACACCAGACTACACCCCTCATTATAGGAGACCATGTACCTCATTACACCAGACTACACCCCTCATTATAAGAGACCATGTACCTCATTACACCAGACTACACCCCTCATTATAAGAGACCATGTACCTCATTACACCAGACTACACCCCTCATTATAGGAGACCATGTACCTCATTACACCAGACTACACCCCTCATTATAAGAGACCATGTACCTCATTACACCAGACTACACCCCTCATTATAAGAGACCATGTACCTCATTACACCAGACTACACCCCTCATTATAAGAGACCATGTACCTCATTACACCAGACTACACCCCTCATTATAGGAGACCATGTACCTCATTACACCAGACTACACCCCTCATTATAGGAGACCATGTACCTCATTACACCAGACTACACCCCTCATTATAAGAGATCATGTACCTCATTACACCAGACTACACCCCTCATTATAGGAGATCATGTACCTCATTACACCAGACTACACCCCTCATTATAAGAGACCATGTACCTCATTACACCAGACTACACCCCTCATTATAAGAGATCATGTACCTCATTACACCAGACTACACCCCTCATTATAAGAGACCATGTACCTCATTACACCAGACTACACCCCTCATTATAAGAGACCATGTACCTCATTACACCAGACTACACCCCTCATTATAGGAGACCATGTACCTCATTACACCAGACTACACCCCTCATTATAAGAGATCATGTACCTCATTACACCAGACTACACCCCTCATTATAGGAGATCATGTACCTCATTACACCAGACTACACCCCTCATTATAAGAGACCATGTACCTCATTACACCAGACTACACCCCTCATTATAAGAGATCATGTACCTCATTACACCAGACTACACCCCTCATTATAAGAGACCATGTACCTCATTACACCAGACTACACCCCTCATTATAAGAGACCATGTACCTCATTACACCAGACTACACCCCTCATTATAGGAGACCATGCACCTCATTACACCGGACTACACCCCTCATTATAAGAGACCATGTACCTCATTACACCAGACTACACCCCTCATTATAGGAGACCATGTACCTCATTACACCAGACTACACCCCTCATTATAAGAGACCATGTACCTCATTACACCAGACTACACTCCTCATTATAGGAGACCATGTACCTCATTACACCAGACTACACCCCTCATTATAAGAGACCATGTACCTCATTACACCAGACTACACCCCTCATTATAGGAGACCATGTACCTCATTACACCAGACTACACCCCTCATTATAAGAGACCATGTACCTCATTACACCAGACTACACCCCTCATTATAGGAGACCATGTACCTCATTACACCAGACTACACCCCTCATTATAAGAGATCATGTACCTCATTACACCAGACTACACCCCTCATTATAGGAGATCATGTACCTCATTACACCAGACTACACCCCTCATTATAAGAGATCATGTACCTCATTACACCAGACTACACTCCTCATTATAGGAGACCATGTACCTCATTACACCAGACTACACCCCTCATTATAGGAGATCATGTACCTCATTACACCAGACTACACCCCTCATTATAAGAGACCATGTACCTCATTACACCAGACTACACCCCTCATTATAAGAGATCATGTACCTCATTACACCAGACTGCACCCCTCATTATAAGAGACCATGTACCTCATTACACCAGACTACACCCCTCATTATAAGAGATCATGTACCTCATTACACCAGACTACACCCCTCATTATAAGAGATCATGTACCTCATTACACCAGACTGCACCCCTCATTATAGGAGATCATGTACCTCATTACACCAGACTATACCCCTCATTATAAGAGATCATGTACCTCATTACACCAGACTACACCCCTCATTATAAGAGATCATGTACCTCATTACACCAGACTACACCCCTCATTATAGGAGACCATGTACCTCATTACACCAGACTACACCCCTCATTATAAGAGATCATGTACCTCATTACACCAGACTACACCCCTCATTATAAGAGACCATGTACCTCATTACACCAGACTACACCCCTCATTATAGGAGACCATGTACCTCATTACACCAGACTACACCCCTCATTATAGGAGACCATGTACCTCATTACACCAGACTACACCCCTCATTATAGGAGACCATGTACCTCATTACACCAGACTACACCCCTCATTATAGGAGACCATGTACCTCATTACACCAGACTACACCCCTCATTATAAGAGAACATGTACCTCATTACACCAGACTACACCCCTCATTATAAGAGATCATGTACCTCATTACACCAGACTACACCCCTCATTATAAGAGACCATGTACCTCATTACACCAGACTACACCCCTCATTATAAGAGACCATGTACCTCATTACACCAGACTACACCCCTCATTATAAGAGAACATGTACCTCATTACACCAGACTACACCCCTCATTATAAGAGACCATGTACCTCATTACACCAGACTACACCCCTCATTATAGGAGACCATGTACCTCATTACACCAGACTACACCCCTCATTATAAGAGACCATGTACCTCATTACACCAGACTACACCCCTCATTATAGGAGATCATGTATCTCATTACACCAGACTACACCCCTCATTATAGGAGACCATGTACCTCATTACACCAGACTACGCCCCTCATTATAAGAGACCATGTACCTCATTACACCAGACTACACCCCTCATTATAGGAGACCATGTACCTCATTACACCAGACTACACCCCTCATTATAGGAGACCATGTACCTCATTACACCAGACTACGCCCCTCATTATAAGAGACCATGTACCTCATTACACCAGACTACACCCCTCATTATAGGAGACCATGTACCTCATTACACCAGACTACACTCCTCATTATAAGATACCATGTACCTCATTACACCAGACTACACTCCTCATTATAAGAGACCATGTACCTCATTACACCAGACTACACCCCTCATTATAAGAGAACATGTACCTCATTACACCAGACTACACCCCTCATTATAAGAGATCATGTACCTCATTACACCGGACTACACCCCTCATTATAAGAGACCATGTACCTCATTACACCAGACTACACCCCTCATTATAAGAGATCATGTACCTCATTACACCAGACTACACCCCTCATTATAAGAGACCATGTACCTCATTACACCAGACTACACCCCTCATTATAAGAGACCATGTACCTCATTACACCAGACTACACCCCTCATTATAGGAGACCATGTACCTCATTACACCAGACTACACCCCTCATTATAAGAGACCATGTACCTCATTACACCAGACTACACCCCTCATTATAGGAGACCATGTACCTCATTACACCAGACTACACCCCTCATTATAAGAGACCATGTACCTCATTACACCAGACTACACCCCTCATTATAAGAGATCATGTACCTCATTACACCAGACTACACCCCTCATTATAGGAGACCATGTACCTCATTACACCAGACTACACCCCTCATTATAAGAGATCATGTACCTCATTACACCAGACTACACCCCTCATTATAAGAGACCATGTACCTCATTACACCAGACTACACCCCTCATTATAGGAGAACATGTACCTCATTACACCAGACTACACCCCTCATTATAAGAGATCATGTACCTCATTACACCAGACTACACCCCTCATTATAGGAGACCATGTACCTCATTACACCAGACTACACCCCTCATTATAAGAGATCATGTACCTCATTACACCAGACTACACCCCTCATTATAAGAGACCATGTACCTCATTACACCAGACTACACCCCTCATTATAAGAGACCATGCACCTCATTACACCAGACTGCACCCCTCATTATAAGAGATCATGTACCTCATTACACCAGACTACACCCCTCATTATAAGAGATCATGTACCTCATTACACCAGACTACACCCCTCATTATAAGAGACCATGTACCTCATTACACCAGACTACACCCCTCATTATAAGAGACCATGCACCTCATTACACCAGACTGCACCCCTCATTATAAGAGATCATGTACCTCATTGCACCAGACTACACCCCTCATTATAAGAGACCATGTACCTCATTACACCAGACTACACCCCTCATTATAGGAGACCATGTACCTCATTACACCAGACTACACCCCTCATTATAAGAGACCATGCACCTCATTACACCAGACTACACCCCTCATTATAGGAGACCATGTACCTCATTACACCAGACTACACTCCTCATTATAAGAGACCATGTACCTCATTACACCAGACTACACCCCTCATTATAAGAGATCATGTACCTCATTACACCAGACTACACCCCTCATTATAAGAGATCATGTACCTCATTACACCAGACTACACCCCTCATTATAAGAGATCATGTACCTCATTACACCAGACTACACCCCTCATTATAAGAGATCATGTACCTCATTACACCAGACTACGCCCCTCATTATAGGAGATCATGTACCTCATTACACCAGACTACACCCCTCATTATAAGAGATCATGTACCTCATTACACCAGACTACACCCCTCATTATAAGAGATCATGTACCTCATTACACCAGACTACACCCCTCATTATAAGAGATCATGTACCTCATTACACCAGACTACGCCCCTCATTATAAGAGACCATGTACCTCATTACACCAGACTACACCCCTCATTATAGGAGACCATGTACCTCATTACACCAGACTGCACCCCTCATTATAAGAGACCATGTACCTCATTACACCTGACTACACCCCTCATTATAGGAGACCATATACCTCATTACACCAGACTACACCCCTCATTATAAGAGATCATGTACCTCATTACACCAGACTGCACCCCTCATTATAAGAGATCATGTACCTCATTACACCTGACTACACCCCTCATTATAGGAGACCATGTACCTCATTACACCAGACTACACCCCTCGTTATAGGAGACCATGTACCTCATTACACCAGACTACACCCCTCATTATAAGAGACCATGTACCTCATTACACCAGACTACACCCCTCATTATAAGAGACCATGTACCTCATTACACCAGACTACACCCCTCATTATAGGAGACCATGTACCTCATTACACCAGACTACACCCCTCATTATAAGAGACCATGTACCTCATTACACCAGACTACACCCCTCATTATAAGAGATCATGTACCTCATTACACCAGACTACACCCCTCATTATAGGAGATCATGTACCTCATTACACCAGACTACACCCCTCATTATAAGAGACCATGTACCTCATTACACCAGACTACACCCCTCATTATAAGAGATCATGTACCTCATTACACCAGACTACACCCCTCATTATAGGAGACCATGTACCTCATTACACCAGACTATACCCCTCATTATAGGAGACCATGTACCTCATTACACCAGACTACACCCCTCATTATAAGAGACCATGTACCTCATTACACCAGACTACGCCCCTCATTATAGGAGACCATGTACCTCATTACACCAGACTACACCCCTCATTATAAGAGACCATGTACCTCATTACACCAGACTACACCCCTCATTATAAGAGATCATGTACCTCATTACACCAGACTACACTCCTCATTATAAGAGATCATGCACCTCATTACACCAGACTACACTCCTCATTATAAGAGATCATGTACCTCATTACACCAGACTACACCCCTCATTATAGGAGACCATGTACCTCATTACACCAGACTACACTCCTCATTATAGGAGACCATGTACCTCATTACACCAGACTACACCCCTCATTATAAGAGACCATGTACCTCATTACACCAGACTACACCCCTCATTATAGGAGACCATGTACCTCATTACACCAGACTACACCCCTCATTATAAGAGACCATGTACCTCATTACACCAGACTACACCCCTCATTATAAGAGACCATGTACCTCATTACACCAGACTACACCCCTCATTATAAGAGACTATGTACCTCATTACACCAGACTACACCCCTCATTATAAGAGACCATGTACCTCATTACACCAGACTACACTCCTCATTATAAGAGATCATGTACCTCATTACACCAGACTACACCCCTCATTATAAGAGACTATGTACCTCATTACACCAGACTACACCCCTCATTATAAGAGATCATGTACCTCATTACACCAGACTACACCCCTCATTATAAGAGATCATGTACCTCATTACACCAAACTACACCCCTCATTATAAGAGACCATGCACCTCATTACACCAGACTACACCCCTCATTATAAGAGACCATGTACCTCATTACACCAGACTACACCCCTCATTATAAGAGATCATGTACCTCATTACACCAGACTACACCCCTCATTATAAGAGATCATGTACCTCATTACACCAGACTACACCCCTCATTATAGGAGACCATGTACCTCATTACACCAGACTACACCCCTCATTATAGGAGATCATGTACCTCATTACACCAGACTACACCCCTCATTATAAGAGATCATGTACCTCATTACACCAGACTACGCCCCTCATTATAAGAGATCATGTACCTCATTACACCAGACTACACCCCTCATTATAAGAGATCATGTACCTCATTACACCAGACTACACCCCTCATTATAGGAGACCATGTACCTCATTACACCAGACTACACCCCTCATTATAAGAGATCATGTACCTCATTACACCAGACTACACCCCTCATTATAGGAGACCATGTACCTCATTACACCAGACTACACCCCTCATTATAGGAGATCATGTACCTCATTACACCAGACTACACCCCTCATTATAAGAGACCATGTACCTCATTACACCAGACTACACCCCTCATTATAAGAGACCATGTACCTCATTACACCAGACTACACCCCTCATTATAAGAGACCATGTACCTCATTACACCAGACTACACCCCTCATTATAGGAGACCATGTACCTCATTACACCAGACTACACCCCTCATTATAGGAGACCATGTACCTCATTACACCAGACTATACCCCTCATTATAGGAGATCATGTACCTCATTACACCAGACTACACCCCTCATTATAAGAGAACATGTACCTCATTACACCAGACTACACCCCTCATTATAGGAGATCATGTACCTCATTACACCAGACTACACCCCTCATTATAAGAGATCATGTACCTCATTACACCAGACTACACCCCTCATTATAAGAGATCATGTACCTCATTACACCAGACTACACCCCTCATTATAAGAGATCATGTACCTCATTACACCAGACTACACCCCTCATTATAAGAGACCATGTACCTCATTACACCAGACTACACCCCTCATTATAGGAGATCATGTACCTCATTACACCAGACTACACCCCTCATTATAGGAGACCATGTACCTCATTACACCAGACTACACCCCTCATTATAAGAGACTATGTACCTCATTACACCAGACTACACCCCTCATTATAGGAGATCATGTACCTCATTACACCAGACTACACCCCTCATTATAAGAGACCATGTACCTCATTACACCAAACTACACCCCTCATTATAAGAGACCATGTACCTCATTACACCAGACTACACCCCTCATTATAGGAGACCATGTACCTCATTACACCAGACTACACCCCTCATTATAGGAGACCATGTACCTCATTACACCAGACTACACCCCTCATTATAAGAGATCATGTACCTCATTACACCAGACTACACCCCTCATTATAAGAGATCATGTACCTCATTACACCAGACTACACCCCTCATTATAAGAGATCATGTACCTCATTACACCAGACTGCACCCCTCATTATAAGAGATCATGTACCTCATTACACCAGACTGCACCCCTCATTATAAGAGATCATGTACCTCATTACACCAGACTACACCCCTCATTATAGGAGACCATGTACCTCATTACACCAGACTACACCCCTCATTATAGGAGACCATGTACCTCATTACACCAGACTACACCCCTCATTATAAGAGAACATGTACCTCATTACACCAGACTACACCCCTCATAAGAGACCATGTACCTCATTACACCAGACTACACCCCTCATTATAAGAGATCATGTACCTCATTACACCAGACTACACCCCTCATAAGAGACCATGTACCTCATTACACCAGACTACACCCCTCATTATAAGAGATCATGTACCTCATTACACCAGACTACACCCCTCATAAGAGACCATGTACCTCATTACACCAGACTACACCCCTCATTATAAGAGATCATGTACCTCATTACACCAGACTACACCTCTCATTATAGGAGACCATGTACCTCATTACACCAGACTACACCCCTCATTATAAGAGACCATGTACCTCATTACACCAGACTACACCCCTCATTATAAGAGACCATGTACCTCATTACACCAGACTACACCCCTCATTATAAGAGATCATGTACCTCATTACACCAGACTACACCCCTCATTATAAGAGATCATGTACCTCATTACACCAGACTACACCCCTCATTATAAGAGATCATGTACCTCATTACACCAGACTGCACCCCTCATTATAAGAGATCATGTACCTCATTACACCAGACTGCACCCCTCATTATAAGAGATCATGTACCTCATTACACCAGACTACACCCCTCATTATAGGAGACCATGTACCTCATTACACCAGACTACACCCCTCATTATAGGAGACCATGTACCTCATTACACCAGACTACACCCCTCATTATAAGAGAACATGTACCTCATTACACCAGACTACACCCCTCATAAGAGACCATGTACCTCATTACACCAGACTACACCCCTCATTATAAGAGATCATGTACCTCATTACACCAGACTACACCCCTCATAAGAGACCATGTACCTCATTACACCAGACTACACCCCTCATTATAAGAGATCATGTACCTCATTACACCAGACTACACCCCTCATAAGAGACCATGTACCTCATTACACCAGACTACACCCCTCATTATAAGAGATCATGTACCTCATTACACCAGACTACACCTCTCATTATAAGAGAACATGTACCTCATTACACCAGACTACACCCCTCATTATAAGAGACCATGTACCTCATTACACCAGACTACACCCCTCATTATAAGAGATCATGTACCTCATTACACCAGACTACACCCCTCATTATAGGAGACCATGCACCTCATTACACCAGACTACACCCCTCATTATAGGAGACCATGCACCTCATTACACCAGACTACACCCCTCATTATAAGAGATCATGTACCTCATTACACCAGACTACACCCCTCATTATAAGAGATCATGTACCTCATTACACCAGACTACACCCCTCATTATAAGAGATCATGTACCTCATTACACCAGACTACACCCCTCATTATAAGAGATCATGTACCTCATTACACCAGACTACACCCCTCATTATAAGAGACCATGTACCTCATTACACCAGACTACACCCCTCATTATAGGAGACCATGTACCTCATTACACCAAACTACACCCCTCATTATAAGAGACCATGTACCTCATTACACCAGACTACACCCCTCATTATAAGAGATCATGTACCTCATTACACCAAACTACAACCCTCATTATAAGAGATCATGTACCTCATTACACCAGACTACCCCCCTCATTATAGGAGACCATGTACCTCATTACACCAGACTACACCCCTCATTATAAGAGATCATGTACCTCATTACACCAAACTACACCCCTCATTATAAGAGACCATGTACCTCATTACACCAGACTACACCCCTCATTATAAGAGATCATGTACCTCATTACACCAGACTACACCCCTCATTATAGGAGACCATGTACCTCATTACACCAGACTACACCCCTCATTATAAGAGACCATGTACCTCATTACACCAGACTACACCCCTCATTATAAGAGACCATGTACCTCATTACACCAGACTACACCCCTCATTATAGGAGACCATGCACCTCATTACACCAGACTACACCCCTCATTATAGGAGACCATGCACCTCATTACACCAGACTACACCCCTCATTATAGGAGACCATGTACCTCATTACACCAGACTACACCCCTCATTATAAGAGACCATGTACCTCATTACACCAGACTACACCCCTCATTATAAGAGATCATGTACCTCATTACACCAGACTACACCCCTCATTATAAGAGACCATGTACCTCATTACACCAGACTACACTCCTCATTATAGGAGACCATGTACCTCATTACACCAGACTACGCCCCTCATTATAGGAGATCATGTACCTCATTACACCAGACTACACCCCTCATTATAAGAGACCATGCACCTCATTACACCAGACTACACCCCTCATTATAAGAGATCATGTACCTCATTACACCAGACTACACCCCTCATTATAGGAGACCATGTACCTCATTACACCAGACTACACCCCTCATTATAAGAGATCATGTACCTCATTACACCAGACTACACCCCTCATTATAGGAGACCATGTACCTCATTACACCAGACTACACCCCTCATTATAAGAGATCATGTACCTCATTACACCAGACTACACCCCTCATTATAGGAGATCATGTACCTCATTACACCAGACTACACCCCTCATTATAGGAGATCATGTACCTCATTACACCAGACTACACCCCTCATTATAAGAGACCATGTACCTCATTACACCAGACTACACCCCTCATTATAAGAGACCATGTACCTCATTACACCAGACTACACCCCTCATTATAAGAGACCATGTACCTCATTACACCAGACTACACCCCTCATTATAGGAGATCATGTACCTCATTACACCAGACTACACCCCTAATTATATGAGACCATGTACCTCATTACACCAGACTACACCCCTCATTATAAGAGATCATGTACCTCATTACACCAGACTGCACCCCTCATTATAGGAGACCATGTACCTCATTACACCAGACTACACCCCTCATTATAGGAGACCATGTACCTCATTACACCAGACTACACCCCTCATTATAGGAGACCATGTACCTCATTACACCAGACTACACCCCTCATTATAGGAGACCATGTACCTCATTACACCAGACTACACCCCTCATTATAGGAGACCATGCACCTCATTACACCGGACTACACCCCTCATTATAAGAGATCATGTACCTCATTACACCAGACTACACCCCTCATTATAAGAGATCATGTACCTCATTACACCAGACTATGCCCCTCATTATAGGAGACCATGTACCTCATTACACCAGACTACACCCCTCATTATAAGAGACTATGTACCTCATTACACCAGACTACACCCCTCATTATAAGAGATCATGTACCTCATTACACCAGACTACACCCCTCATTATAGGAGACCATGTACCTCATTACACCAGACTACACCCCTCATTATAGGAGACCATGTACCTCATTACACCAGACTACACCCCTCATTATAAGAGATCATGTACCTCATTACACCAGACTACACCCCTCATTATAAGAGATCATGTACCTCATTACACCAGACTACACCCCTCATTATAGGAGACCATGTACCTCATTACACCAGACTACACCCCTCATTATAGGAGACCATGTACCTCATTACACCAGACTACACCCCTCATTATAAGAGACCATGTACCTCATTACACCAGACTACACCCCTCATTATAAGAGATCATGTACCTCATTACACCAGACTACACCCCTCATTATAAGAGATCATGTACCTCATTACACCAGACTACACCCCTCATTATAGGAGACCATGTACCTCATTACACCAGACTACACCCCTCATTATAAGAGATCATGTACCTCATTACACCAGACTACACCCCTCATTATAGGAGACCATGTACCTCATTACACCAGACTACACCCCTCATTATAAGAGATCATGTACCTCATTACACCAGACTACACCCCTCATTATAGGAGATCATGTACCTCATTACACCAGACTGCACCCCTCATTATAAGAGATCATGTACCTCATTACACCAGACTACACCCCTCATTATAGGAGATCATGTACCTCATTACACCAGACTGCACCCCTCATTATAAGAGATCATGTACCTCATTACACCAGACTACACCCCTCATTATAAGAGACCATGTACCTCATTACACCACACTACACCCCTAATTATATGAGACCATGTACCTCATTACACCAGACTACACCCCTCATTATAAGAGATCATGTACCTCATTACACCAGACTGCACCCCTCATTATAGGAGACCATGTACCTCATTACACCAGACTACACCCCTCATTATAGGAGACCATGTACCTCATTACACCAGACTACACCCCTCATTATAGGAGACCATGTACCTCATTACACCAGACTACACCCCTCATTATAGGAGACCATGTACCTCATTACACCAGACTACACCCCTCATTATAGGAGACCATGCACCTCATTACACCGGACTACACCCCTCATTATAAGAGATCATGTACCTCATTACACCAGACTACACCCCTCATTATAAGAGATCATGTACCTCATTACACCAGACTATGCCCCTCATTATAGGAGACCATGTACCTCATTACACCAGACTACACCCCTCATTATAAGAGACTATGTACCTCATTACACCAGACTACACCCCTCATTATAAGAGATCATGTACCTCATTACACCAGACTACACCCCTCATTATAAGAGACCATGTACCTCATTACACCAGACTACACCCCTCATTATAGGAGACCATGTACCTCATTACACCAGACTACACCCCTCATTATAGGAGACCATGTACCTCATTACACCAGACTACACCCCTCATTATAAGAGATCATGTACCTCATTACACCAGACTACACCCCTCATTATAAGAGATCATGTACCTCATTACACCAGACTACACCCCTCATTATAGGAGACCATGTACCTCATTACACCAGACTACACCCCTCATTATAGGAGACCATGTACCTCATTACACCAGACTACACCCCTCATTATAAGAGACCATGTACCTCATTACACCAGACTACACCCCTCATTATAAGAGATCATGTACCTCATTACACCAGACTACACCCCTCATTATAAGAGATCATGTACCTCATTACACCAGACTACACCCCTCATTATAGGAGACCATGTACCTCATTACACCAGACTACACCCCTCATTATAAGAGATCATGTACCTCATTACACCAGACTACACCCCTCATTATAGGAGACCATGTACCTCATTACACCAGACTACACCCCTCATTATAAGAGATCATGTACCTCATTACACCAGACTACACCCCTCATTATAGGAGATCATGTACCTCATTACACCAGACTGCACCCCTCATTATAAGAGATCATGTACCTCATTACACCAGACTACACCCCTCATTATAGGAGATCATGTACCTCATTACACCAGACTACACCCCTCATTATAGGAGACCATGCACCTCATTACACCAGACTACACCCCTCAGTATAAGAGATCATGTACCTCATTACACCAGACTACACCCCTCATTATAAGAGACCATGTACCTCATTACACCAGACTGCACCCCTCATTATAAGAGATCATGTACCTCATTACACCAGACTACACCCCTCATTATAGGAGACCATGTACCTCATTACACCAGACTACACCCCTCAGTATAAGAGATCATGTACCTCATTACACCAGACTACACCCCTCATTATAGGAGATCATGTACCTCATTACACCAGACTGCACCCCTCATTATAAGAGATCATGTACCTCATTACACCAGACTACACCCCTCATTATAGGAGATCATGTACCTCATTACACCAGACTACACCCCTCATTATAAGAGATCATGTACCTCATTACACCAGACTACACTCCTCATTATAGGAGACCATGTACCTCATTACACCAGACTACACCCCTCATTATAGGAGACCATGTACCTCATTACACCAGACTACACCCCTCATTATAAGAGATCATGTACCTCATTACACCAGACTACACCCCTCATTATAAGAGATCATGTACCTCATTACACCAGACTACACCCCTCATTATAAGAGACCATGTACCTCATTACACCAGACTACACCCCTCATTATAAGAGATCATGTACCTCATTACACCAGACTACACCCCTCATTATAAGAGACCATGTACCTCATTACACCAGACTACACCCCTCATTATAAGAGATCATGTACCTCATTACACCAGACTACACCCCTCATTATAAGAGACCATGTACCTCATTACACCAGACTACACCCCTCATTATAAGAGATCATGTACCTCATTACACCAGACTACACCCCTCATTATAAGAGATCATGTACCTCATTACACCAGACTACACTCCTCATTATAGGAGACCATGTACCTCATTACACCAGACTACACCCCTCATTATAAGAGA
The DNA here is from genome assembly GCF_050947455.1 of Rhinoderma darwinii. NCBI lineage: Eukaryota > Metazoa > Chordata > Amphibia > Anura > Rhinodermatidae > Rhinoderma > Rhinoderma darwinii. The sequence goes on along the minus strand of NC_134690.1, from coordinate 4,521,579 downwards.
TCATGTACCTCATTACACCAGACTACACCCCTCATTATAGGAGACCATGTACCTCATTACACCAGACTACACCCCTCATTATAAGAGATCATGTACCTCATTACACCAGACTACACCCCTCATTATAAGAGAACATGTACCTCATTACACCAGACTACACCCCTCATTATAAGAGACCATGTACCTCATTACACCAGACTACACCCCTCATTATAGGAGACCATGTACCTCATTACACCAGACTGCACCCCTCATTATAAGAGATCATGTACCTCATTACACCAGACTACACCCCTCATTATAGGAGATCATGTACCTCATTACACCAGACTACACCCCTCATTATAAGAGACCATGTACCTCATTACACCAGACTACACCCCTCATTATAGGAGATCATGTACCTCATTACACCAGACTACACCCCTCATAAGAGACCATGTACCTCATTACACCAGACTACACCCCTCATTATAAGAGATCATGTACCTCATTACACCAGACTACACCCCTCATTATAAGAGATCATGTACCTCATTACACCAGACTACACCCCTCATTATAAGAGATCATGTACCTCATTACACCAGACTACACCCCTCATTATAAGAGACCATGTACCTCATTACACCAGACTACACCCCTCATTATAAGAGACCATGTACCTCATTACACCAGACTACACCCCTCATTATAAGAGATCATGTACCTCATTACACCAGACTACACCCCTCATTATAAGAGATCATGTACCTCATTACACCAGACTACACCCCTCATTATAAGAGACCATGTACCTCATTACACCAGACTACACCCCTCATTATAGGAGACCATGTACCTCATTACACCAGACTACACCCCTCATTATAAGAGACCATGTACCTCATTATACCAGACTACACCCCTCATTATAAGAGACCATGCACCTCATTACACCAGACTACACCCCTCATTATAGGAGACCATGTACCTCATTACACCAGACTACACCCCTCATTATAAGAGACCATGTACCTCATTACACCAGACTACACCCCTCATTATAAGAGACCATGTACCTCATTACACCAGACTACACCCCTCATTATAGGAGACCATGTACCTCATTACACCAGACTACACCCCTCATTATAAGAGACCATGTACCTCATTACACCAGACTACACCCCTCATTATAAGAGACCATGTACCTCATTACACCAGACTACACCCCTCATTATAAGAGACCATGTACCTCATTACACCAGACTACACCCCTCATTATAAGAGATCATGTACCTCATTACACCAGACTACACCCCTCATTATAGGAGACCATGTACCTCATTACACCAGACTACACCCCTCATTATAAGAGATCATGTACCTCATTACACCAGACTACACCCCTCATTATAGGAGACCATGTACCTCATCACACCAGACTACACCCCTCATTATAAGAGACCATGTACCTCATTACACCAGACTACACCCCTCATTATAAGAGATCATGTACCTCATTACACCAGACTACCCCCCTCATTATAAGAGATCATGTACCTCATTACACCAGACTACACCCCTCATTATAAGAGAATATGTACCTCATTACACCAGACTACACCCCTCATTATAGGAGACCATGTACCTCATTACACCAGACTACACCCCTCATTATAAGAGACCATGTACCTCATTACACCAGACTACACCCCTCATTATAAGAGACCATGTACCTCATTACACCAGACTACACTCCTCATTATAAGAGATCATGTACCTCATTACACCAGACTACACTCCTCATTATAAGAGACCATGTACCTCATTACACCAGACTACACCCCTCATTATAAGAGACCATGTACCTCATTACACCAGACTACACCCCTCATTATAAGAGACCATGTACCTCATTACACCAGACTACACCCCTCATTATAAGAGATCATGTACCTCATTACACCAGACTACACCCCTCATTATAAGAGATCATGTACCTCATTACACCAGACTACACCCCTCATTATAAGAGACCATGTACCTCATTACACCAGACTACACCCCTCATTATAAGAGATCATGTACCTCATTACACCAGACTGCACCCCTCATTATAGGAGATCATGTACCTCATTACACCAGACTACACCCCTCATTATAGGAGACCATGTACCTCATTACACCAGACTACACTCCTCATTATAAGAGATCATGTACCTCATTACACCAGACTACACCCCTCATTATAAGAGACCATGTACCTCATTACACCAGACTACACCCCTCATTATAGGAGACCATGTACCTCATTACACCAGACTACACCCCTCATTATAGGAGACCATGTACCTCATTACACCAGACTACACCCCTCATTATAAGAGATCATGTACCTCATTACACCAGACTACACCCCTCATTATAAGAGACCATGTACCTCATTACACCAGACTACACCCCTCATTATAAGAGACCATGTACCTCATTACACCAGACTACACCCCTCATTATAAGAGATAATGTACCTCATTACACCAGACTACACCCCTCATTATAAGAGACCATGTACCTCATTACACCAGACTGCACCCCTCATTATAAGAGATCATGTACCTCATTACACCAGACTACACCCCTCATTATAAGAGACCATGTACCTCATTACACCAGACTATACCCCTCATTATAAGAGAATATGTACCTCATTACACCAGACTACACCCCTCATTATAAGAGATCATGTACCTCATTACACCAGACTACACCCCTCATTATAAGAGACCATGTACCTCATTACACCAGACTACACCCCTCATTATAGGAGACCATGTACCTCATTACACCAGACTACACCCCTCATTATAAGAGATCATGTACCTCATTACACCAAACTACACCCCTCATTATAAGAGAACATGTATCTCATTACACCAGACTACACCCCTCATTATAAGAGACCATGTACCTCATTACACCAGACTATACCCCTCATTATAAGAGAATATGTACCTCATTACACCAGACTACACCCCTCATTATAAGAGATCATGTACCTCATTACACCAGACTACACCCCTCATTATAAGAGATCATGTACCTCATTACACCAGACTACACCCCTCATTATAGGAGACCATGTACCTCATTACACCAGACTACACCCCTCATTATAAGAGACCATGTACCTCATTACACCAGACTACACCCCTCATTATAAGAGATCATGTACCTCATTACACCAGACTACACCCCTCATTATAAGAGATCATGTACCTCATTACACCAGACTACACCCCTCATTATAAGAGACCATGTACCTCATTACACCAGACTACACCCCTCATTATAGGAGATCATGTACCTCATTACACCAGACTACACCCCTCATTATAGGAGATCATGTACCTCATTACACCAGACTACACCCCTCATTATAGGAGATCATGTACCTCATTACACCAGACTACACCCCTCATTATAGGAGACCATGTACCTCATTACACCAGACTACACCCCTCATTATAAGAGACCATGTACCTCATTACACCAGACTACACCCCTCATTATAAGAGATCATGTACCTCATTACACCAGACTGCACCCCTCATTATAAGAGATCATGTACCTCATTACACCAGACTGCACCCCTCATTATAGGAGACCATGTACCTCATTACACCAGACTACACCCCTCATTATAAGAGATCATGTACCTCATTACACCAGACTACACCCCTCATTATAGGAGATCATGTACCTCATTACACCAGACTACACCCCTCATTATAGGAGATCATGTACCTCATTACACCAGACTACACCCCTCATTATAGGAGACCATGTACCTCATTACACCAGACTACACCCCTCATTATAAGAGACCATGTACCTCATTACACCAGACTACACCCCTCATTATAAGAGATCATGTACCTCATTACACCAGACTACACCCCTCATTATAAGAGATCATGTACCTCATTACACCAGACTACACCCCTAAGTATAGCACAAGTCATGTACCATGACAATATAAAATAAACTTTATTGAAATATACATAACACATTGGCCATCAAAATATAAAAACAATATAGCACACAGTTAAAAAGGAGAGTATGGAGGAGCTGCGTGAATAATCCAATATATAGGCTCCCATACTATAAACATCCTGTGATGTGGTAACAAATGCAGATCTCTATAGAAAAGATAATCATATAGATCAAGTATTTGGACAACAGAAGCACATAAATATATTTAGCACCTGACAGAAGAGCACACAATTGTGCATGCATATAAGAGTATACAGCTAGAGCTCCAAGTTGCACCCAAAGCAAAGACCATGCTTTATAAATAAAGGAGATTGCACAAACCCATGGACTGCATGATAGGAAGCACGCAGGACCACTCCACACTGACCGCCCCCCAAACCCATGGACTGCATGATAGGAAGCACGCAGGAACACTCCACACTGACCGCCCCCCAAACCCATGGACTGCATGATAGGAAGCACGCAGGAGCACTCCACACTGACCGCCCCCCAAACCCATGGACTGCATGATAGGAAGCACGCAGGACCACTCCACACTGACCGCCCCCCAAACCCATGGACTGCATGAGAGGAAGCACGCAGGAACACTCCACACTGACCGCCCCCCAAACCCATGGACTGCATGATAGGAAGCACGCAGGAGCACTCCACACTGACCGCCCCCCAAACCCATGGACTGCATGATAGGAAGCACGCAGGAGCACTCCACACTGACCGCCCCCCAAACCCATGGACTGCATGATAGGAAGCACGCAGGAGCACTCCACACTGACCGCCCCCCAAACCCATGGACTGCATGATAGGAAGCACGCAGGACCACTCCACACTGACCGCCCCCCAAACCCATGGACTGCATGATAGGAAGCACGCAGGAACACTCCACACTGACCGCCCCCCAAACCCATGGACTGCATGATAGGAAGCACGCAGGAGCACTCCACACTGACCGCCCCCCAAACCCATGGACTACATGATGGGAAGCACGCAGGAACACTCCACACTGACCGCCCCCGACGCACGTTTCGCCGTCAGCTTTCTCAAGGCCCCAATTTTCCTCAGACCCACTATCCTGAAATCATCTCATATCTACTGTCCTCTAATCATCTCATATCTATTGCCCTCCAACCATCCTAGAACTACTCTCCTCCAACCTTCTCATAGCTACTGACTTCAAAACATCTAATTTATATTGTCCTCCAACCAACTCATATCTATTCTCACCTAACCATCTCATAACTTCATTATACCAGGCATCTACTATATCTACTCATCCATCCCATATCTACTGTCCATTACCCATTTTAGAACCACTCCCCTAGAACCATCTCATACCTACTATCCTCAAACCATTTCATATCTGCTATCTTCCAACCATCTCATATCAACTGTTTTCCAACCAACTTATATCTACTGTCCTCAAACCATCTTCTAACTACTGTCGCCTGACTACCCAATATCTGCTGTCCTTCATCCATCCCATATCTACTGTCCATCTCAGAACTACTTACTGTTCTCCAACTATCTCATACATACTTTCCATCAACCATCTCAGAACTATATCCCTCCAACCATTCTATATCTATTATCCCCATCCATCTCTTATCTACTGTCCTCCAACCATCTCAAATCAACTGTCTTCCAACTATCTCATAACTACAGTCCTCCAATCATTTTATCTCAAACCATATTATAACTACTGTTTTCCAACCATCACATAACTACCTCATATGTACTGTACTTAAATAATCCCATATCTACTCTCCTCCAACCATCTCAGGTCTAATGTCCTGTAATCATCTCATATCTACTGCCCTCCAAACATCTCATAACTACTCTCCTCCAACACTCTCATATCTACTGACCGCAAACCATCAAATTTTTAATGTTCTTCAACTATCTCATAACTACTATCCTCAAACCATTTCATAACTACTGTCATCAAACCATGCCATATTTACTCTTCTCCAACCATCTCATAACTTTATTCTTCCAGGCATCTCATACTATATCTACTATCCTCCATCCATCCCATATCTACTCTCCCCAAATCTTATTAGAACTACTGTCTTCCAACCATCTCATCTCTTCTGTCTGTTAACCATCTGAGAACTACTCTCCTAGAGCCATCTCAAATGTATTATCCTCCAACTATCGTAAATCTACTGTTTTCCAACTATCATATCTACTGTCCTGCAACCATCTCATATTTACTGTGCATCAACCATCTGCGGAAGACCTCCCTCTAACTTTTCCATATGTGCTGTCCTGCAATCATCTCTTAACTACCATCCCCAACCATCTCATAACTACTATCCCCCAACCTCATCTCATAACTACCATCCCCCAAGCATCTCATAACTACTATCCCTCAACCATCTCATAACTATAGCCCTCTAGACATTTCATAACTATAGCCCTCTAGACATTTCATACTGTATCTACTAGACTCCCTTCATGTCATGTCTACCACCCTCCCTCCTTCCATCTCATATCTACGTGTCCGTCACCCATCTCAAATCTACTGTCTTCTTACTAACTCATCTTTCCTTATACTCTCATATTTACTGTCTTCAACCATCTACTGTTCTCCAACTATCCCATAACGACTGTCCTACAACCATCTTATAACTACTAAACTTATACCATCTAATAACCACTGTATTTAAACCATCTCATAACTACTGTACTTCATCAATCCCATATCCACTGTCCTCCAACCCCATATCTACTGTCCCCCAATCTCATATCTACTGTCCTCCAACCTCATATCTACTGTCCTCCAACCTCATATCTACTGTCCTCCAACCCCATATCTACTGTCCCCCAACCTCATACCCACTGTCCCCCAACCTCATATACACTCTCCTCCAACCTTATATCCACTGTCCTCCAACCCCATTTCCACAGTCCCCCAACCTCATATCCACTGTCCCCCAACCTCATATCCACTGTCCTCCAACCTCATATCCACTGTCCTCCAACCTCATATCCACTGTCCTCCAACCTCATATCTACTGTCCTCCAACCCCATATCTACTGTCCCCCAACCTCATATCCACTGTCCCCCAACCTCATATACACTGTCCCCCAACCTCATATCCACTGTCCTCCAACCTCATATCCACTGTCCTCCAATCTCATATCCACTGTCCTCCAACCTCATATCCACTGTCCTCCAACCTCATATCTACTGTCCTCCAACCTCATATCTACTGTCCTCCAACCTCATATCTACTGTCCTCCAACCTCCTATATAATGTCCTCCAACCTCATATCTACTGTCCTCCAACCTCATATCTACTGTCCTCCAACCTCCTATATAATGTCCTCCAACCTCATATCTACTGTCCTCCAACCTCATATCTACTGTCCTCCAACCTCCTATATAATGTCCTCCAACCTCATATCTACTGTCCTCCAACCTCATATATACTGTCCTCCAACCTCATATCCACTGTCTTCCAACCTCATATCTACTGTCCTCCAACCTCATATCTACTGTCCTCCAACCTCATATCTACTGTCCTGCAACCTCATATCTACTGTCCTTCAACCTCATATCTACTGTCTTCCAACCTCATATCTACTGTCCTTCAACCTCATATCTACTGTCCTCCAACCTCGTATCTACTGTCCTCCAATCTCATATCTACTGTCCTCCAACCTCATATCTACTGTCCTCCAACCTCATATCTACTGTCCTCCAACCTCATATCTACTGTCTTCCAACCTCATATCTACTGTCCTTCAACCTCATATCTACTGTCCTCCAACCTCATATCTACTGTCCTCCAACCTCATATCTACTGTCCTCCAACCTCATATCTACTGTCCTCCAACCTCATATCTACTGTCCTCCAACCTCATATCTACTGTCCTTCAACCTCATATCTACTGTCTTCCAACCTCATATCTACTGTCCTTCAACCTCATATCTACTGTCCTCCAACCTCATATCTACTGTCCTCCAACCTCATATCTACTGTCCTCCAACCTCATATCTACTGTCCTCCAATTATCTACTGTCCTTCAACCTCATATCTACCGTCCTCCAATTATCTTAGAACTAATGTCCTTCAATCATCTCTCAATACCTCGTCCTTAAAACATTTTACTCCACAGAAAACATTTTCAAGAGTCATCCATATTCACATATTCAATACTGCACAAGTAAAGTACAAATAGTTCATCATGTCTTGTGGCACTTGGCTTGCTGTGTCATTCATTTCAAGGCCATGCAGGTTTTCCTTTTTCTCCTTACATGTGTCCCTTTGCTTGCTGCACTGAAGACCACCTCATCTGTCCCTGTATAATCTCTATGCGAGCTCAGATTAGTCATACATATATCTGGAAATCACTGCACCTGTACTCAGACCCGGAGATACTCACACAAGGTGCTGACCGACCGCCTCTCACTCAGTGCAAAGTCGCAGCTCAAATCCCACAAAAACTTGTTTTTCCCAATGTTATCAGATCAGCATTGTAATGATTAAACTTTCTGGTTAAATTTCAAGCTTCCTCAGCGCAAAACTCTGCTCTAAAAATATCTCCTCCCCCATAGGAAGAAGGATGACGGACACACAGGACTCTGGACACCTCTTGTCACTCTATAGGATATTGTTCTCCCAATCGTCCCCATTTAGAAAACCACAAGGACTAGTTTTATAGGAAAGGGTTCTCGGTTTCAAGTAAACCAGAGCCTCCAACTTGCATTGTTCACACAGTTTTTCACAGAATATTAAAATCGAAAAAATAACTAAAATAATGCAGCCACATAGTGCCCATATAACACTAACATATACTGCCAACACAATACAGCTCCAATAACACTGCCATCTAGACACCAAATAATGCAGCCACATAGTGCCCATATAACACTAACATATACTGCCCACACAATACAGCTCCAATAACACTGCCATCTAGAGTCCAAATAATGCAGCCACATAGTGCCCATATAACAATATCATATACTGCCCACACAATACAGCTCCAATAACACTGCCATCTAGAGTCCAAATAATGCAGCCACATAGTGCCCATATAACAATAACATATACTGCCAACACAATACAGCTCCAATAACACTGCCATCTAGAGTCCAAATAATGCAGCCACATAGTGCCCATATAACACTAACATATACTGCCCACACAATACAGCTCCAATAACACTGCCATCTAGAGTCCAAATAATGCAGCCACATAGTGCCCATATAACACTAACATATACTGCCAACACAATACAGCTCCAATAACACTGCCATCTAGAGTCCAAATAATGCAGCCACATAGTGCCCATATAACACTAACATATACTGCCAACACAATACAGCTCCAATAACACTGCCATCTAGAGACCAAATAATGCAGCCACATAGTGCCCATATAACACTAACATATACTGCCCACACAATACAGCTCCAATAACACTGCCATCTAGAGACCAAATAGTGCAGCCACATAGTGCCCATATAACACTAACATATACTGCCCACACAATACAGCTCCAATAACACTGCCATCTAGAGTCCAAATAATGCAGCCACATAGTGCCCATATAACACTAACATATACTGCCCGCACAATACAGCTCTAATAACACTGCAATCTAGAGTCCAAATAATGCAGCCACATAGTGCCCATATAACACTAACATATACTGCCAACACAATACAGCTCCAATAACACTGCCATCTAGAGTCCAAATAGTGCAGCCACATAGTGCCCATATAACACTAACATATACTGCCCGCACAATACAGCTCCAATAACACTGCCATCTAGAGTCCAAATAATGCAGCCACATAGTGCCCATATAACACTAACATATACTGCCAACACAATACAGCTCCAATAACACTGCCATCTAGAGTCCAAATAATGCAGCCACATAGTGCCCATATAACAATAACATATACTGCCAACACAGTACAGCTCCAATAACACTGCCATCTAGAGTCCAAATAATGCAGCCACATAGTGCCCATATAACAATAACATATACTGCCCACACAATACAGCTCCAATAACACTGCCATCTAGAGACCAAATAATGCAGCCACATAGTGCCCATATAACACTAACATATACTGCCCACACAATACAGCTCCAATAACACTGCCATCTAGAGACCAAATAGTGCAGCCACATAGTGCCCATATAACACTAACATATACTGCCCACACAATACAGCTCCAATAACACTGCCATCTAGAGTCCAAATAATGCAGCCACATAGTGCCCATATAACACTAACATATACTGCCCGCACAATACAGCTCTAATAACACTGCAATCTAGAGTCCAAATAATGCAGCCACATAGTGCCCATATAACACTAACATATACTGCCAACACAATACAGCTCCAATAACACTGCCATCTAGAGTCCAAATAATGCAGCCACATAGTGCCCATATAACACTAACATATACTGCCAACACAATACAGCTCCAATAACACTGCCATCTAGAGTCCAAATAATGCAGCCACATAGTGCCCATATAACACTAACATATACTGCCCACACAATACAGCTCCAATAACACTGCCATCTAGAGTCCAAATAATGCAGCCACATAGTGCCCATATAACAATAACATATACTGCCAACACAATACAGCTCCAATAACACTGCCATCTAGAGACCAAATAGTGCAGCCACATAGTGCCCATATAACACTAACATATACTGCCCGCACAATACAGCTCCAATAACACTGCCATCTAGAGTCCAAATAATGCAGCCACATAGTGCCCATATAACAATATCATATACTGCCAACACAATATAGCTCCAATAACACTGCCATCTAGAGTCCAAATAATGCAGCCACATAGTGCCCATATAACACTAACATATACTGCCAACACAGTACAGCTCCAATAACACTGCCATCTAGAGTCCAAATAATGCAGCCACATAGTGCCCATTTAACAATAACATATACTGCCAACACAATACAGCTCCAATGACACTGCCATCTAGAGTCCAAATAATGCAGCCACATAGTGCCCATATAACACTAACATATACTGCCCGCACAATACAGCTCCAATAACACTGCCATCTAGAGACCAAATAATGCAGCCACATAGTGCCCATATAACACTAACATATACTGCCCGCACAATACAGCTCCAATAACACTGCCATCTAGAGTCCAAATAATGCAGCCACATAGTGCCCATATAACACTAACATATACTGCCCGCACAATACAGCTCCAATAACACTGCCATCTAGAGTCCAAATAATGCAGCCACATAGTGCCCATATAACAATATCATATACTGCCCACACAATACAGCTCCAATAACACTGCCATCTAGAGACCAAATAATGCAGCCACATAGTGCCCATATAACACTAACATATACTGCCCGCACAATACAGCTCCAATAACACTGCCATCTAGAGTCCAAATAATGCAGCCACATAGTGCCCATATAACAATAACATATACTGCCAACACAATACAGCTCCAATAACACTGCCATCTAGAGACCAAATAATGCAGCCACATAGTGCCCATATAACAATATCATATACTGCCAACACAATACAGCTCCAATAACACTGCAATCTAGAGTCCAAATAATGCAGCCACATAGTGCCCATATAACACTAACATATACTGCCCGCACAATACAGCTCCAATAACACTGCCATCTAGAGTCCAAATAATGCAGCCACATAGTGCCCATATAACCCTAACATATACTGGCCACACAATACAGCTCCAATAACACTGCCATCTAGAGACCAAATAATGCAGCCACATAGTGCCCATATAACAATATCATATACTGCCAACACAATACAGCTCCAATAACACTGCAATCTAGAGTCCAAATAATGCAGCCACATAGTGCCCATATAACACTAACATATACTGCCCACACAATACAGCTCCAATAACACTGCCATCTAGAGTCCAAATAATGCAGCCACATAGTGCCCATATAACAATAACATATACTGCCAACACAATACAGCTCCAATAACACTGCCATCTAGAGACCAAATAGTGCAGCCACATAGTGCCCATATAACACTAACATATACTGCCCGCACACTACAGCTCCAATAACACTGCCATCTAGAGTCCAAATAATGCAGCCACATAGTGCCCATATAACAATATCATATACTGCCAACACAATACAGCTCCAATAACACTGCCATCTAGAGTCCAAATAATGCAGCCACATAGTGCCCATATAACACTAACATATACTGCCAACACAGTACAGCTCCAATAACACTGCCATCTAGAGTCCAAATAATGCAGCCACATAGTGCCCATATAACAATAACATATACTGCCAACACAGTACAGCTCCAATAACACTGCCATCTAGAGACCAAATAATGCAGCCACATAGTGCCCATATAACAATATCATATACTGCCAACACAATACAGCTCCAATAACACTGCCATCTAGAGTCCAAATAATGCAGCCACATAGTGCCCATATAACACTAAGGGTATGTTCACACGGCCTATTTACGGACGTAAATCGGGCGTTTATGCCCCGATTTACGCCCGAAAATAGCGCCTCAATAGCGCTGACAAACATCTGCCCATTGAAAGCAATGGGCAGACGTTTGTCTGTTCACACGAGGCGTATATTTACGCGCCGCTGTCAAATGACGGCGCGTAAATAGACGCCCGCGTAGAAGAAGTGACCTGTCACTTCTTTGGCCGTAATTGGAGCCGTTATTCATTGACTCCAATGAATAGCAGCGCTAATTACGGCCGTAATTGACGCGGCGTTCAAGCGCCTGCACATGCCGGTACGGCTGAAATTACGGGGATGTTTTCAGGCTGAAACATCCCCGTAATTTCAGCCGTTACGGACCCCCGCCGTGTGAACATACCCTAACATATACTGCCCACACAATACAGCTCCAATAACACTGCTCATTGAGTCCAAATAATGCAGCCACATAGTGCCCATATAACACTAACATATACTGCCCGCACAATACAGCTCCAATAACACTGCCATCTAGAGACCAAATAATGCAGCCACATAGTGCCCATATAACACTAACATATACTGCCCGCACAATACAGCTCCAATAACACTGCCATCTAGAGTCCAAATAATGCAGCCACATAGTGCCCATATAACACTAACATATACTGCCCGCACAATACAGCTCCAATAACACTGCCATCTAGAGTCCAAATAATGCAGCCACATAGTGCCCATATAACACTAACATATACTGCCCGCACAATACAGCTCCAATAACACTGCCATCTAGAGTCCAAATAATGCAGCCACATAGTGCCCATATAACACTAACATATACTGCCCACACAATACAGCTCCAATAACACTGCCATCTAGAGTCCAAATAATGCAGCCACATAGTGCCCATATAACACTAACATATACTGCCAACACAATACAGCTCCAATAACACTGCCATCTAGAGTCCAAATAATGCAGCCACATAGTGCCCATATAACACTAACATATACTGCCCACACAATACAGCTCCAATAACACTGCCATCTAGAGTCCAAATAATGCAGCCACATAGTGCCCATATAACACTAACATATACTGCCCACACAATACAGCTCCAATAACACTGCCATCTAGAGACCAAATAATGCAGCCACATAGTGCCCATATAACACTAACATATACTGCCCACACAATACAGCTCCAATAACACTGCCATCTAGAGACCAAATAATGCAGCCACATAGTGCCCATATAACACTAACATATACTGCCCACACAATACAGCTCCAATAACACTGCCATCTAGAGTCCAAATAATGCAGCCACATAGTGCCCATATAACACTAACATATACTGCCCACACAATACAGCTCCAATAACACTGCCATCTAGAGTCCAAATAATGCAGCCACATAGTGCCCATATAACACTAACATATACTGCCCACACAATACAGCTCCAATAACACTGCAATCTAGAGTCCAAATAATGCAGCCACATAGTGCCCATATAACAATAACATATACTGCCAACACAATACAGCTCCAATAACACTGCCATCTAGAGTCCAAATAATGCAGCCACATAGTGCCCATATAACAATAACATATACTGCCAACACAATACAGCTCCAATAACACTGCCATCTAGAGTCCAAATAATGCAGCCACATAGTGCCCATATAACAATATCATATACTGCCAACACAATACAGCTCCAATAACACTGCAATCTAGAGTCCAAATAATGCAGCCACATAGTGCCCATATAACACTAACATATACTGCCCACACAATACAGCTCCAATAACACTGCAATCTAGAGTCCAAATAATGCAGCCACATAGTGCCCATATAACAATATCATATACTGCCAACACAATACAGCTCCAATAACACTGCCATCTAGAGACCAAATAATGCAGCCACATAGTGCCCATATAACACTAACATATACTGCCCACACAATACAGCTCCAATAACACTGCCATCTAGAGACCAAATAATGCAGCCACATAGTGCCCATATAACACTAACATATACTGCCCACACAATACAGCTCCAATAACACTGCCATCTAGAGACCAAATAATGCAGCCACATAGTGCCCATATAACAATATCATATACTTCCCACACAATACAGCTCCAATAACACTGCCATCTAGAGACCAAATAATGCAGCCACATAGTGCCCATATAACAATATCATATACTGCCCACACAATACAGCTCCAATAACACTGCCATCTAGAGTCCAAATAATGCAGCCACATAGTGCCCATATAACAATATCATATACTGCCAACACAATACAGCTCCAATAACACTGCAATCTAGAGTCCAAATAATGCAGCCACATAGTGCCCATATAACACTATCATATACTGCCCACACAATACAGCTCCAATAACACTGCAATCTAGAGTCCAAATAATGCAGCCACATAGTGCCCATATAACACTAACATATACTGCCCAGACAATACAGCTCCAATAACACTGCCATCTAGAGACCAAATAATGCAGCCACATAGTGCCCATATAACACTAACATATACTGCCCACACAATACAGCTCCAATAACACTGCCATCTAGAGTCCAAATAATGCAGCCACATAGTGCCCATATAACACTAACATATACTGCCCACACAATACAGCTCCAATAACACTGCCATCTAGAGTCCAAATAATGCAGCCACATAGTGCCCATATAACAATATCATATACTGCCCACACAATACAGCTCCAATAACACTGCCATCTAGAGACCAAATAATGCAGCCACATAGTGCCCATATAACACTAACATATACTGCCCACACAATACAGCTCCAATAACACTGCCATCTAGAGTCCAAATAATGCAGCCACATAGTGCCCATATAACAATATCATATACTGCCAACACAATACAGCTCCAATAACACTGCAATCTAGAGTCCAAATAATGCAGCCACATAGTGCCCATATAACACTAACATATACTGCCCACACAATACAGCTCCAATAACACTGCCATCTAGAGACCAAATAATGCAGCCACATAGTGCCCATATAACAATATCATATACTGCCCACACAATACAGCTCCAATAACACTGCCATCTAGAGACCAAATAATGCAGCCACATAGTGCCCATATAACACTAACATATACTGCCCACACAATACAGCTCTAATAACACTGCCATCTAGAGTCCAAATAATGCAGCCACATAGTGCCAATATAAAAATAACATATACTGCCCACACAATACAGCTCCAATAACACTGCCATCTAGAGTCCAAATAATGCAGCCACATAGTGCCCATATAACACTAACATATACTGCCCACACAATACAGCTCCAATAACACTGCCATCTAGAGTCCAAATAATGCAGCCACATAGTGCCCATATAACAATATCATATACTGCTAACACAATACAGCTCCAATAACACTGCCATCTAGAGTCCAAATAATGCAGCCACATAGTGCCCATATAACACTAACATATACTGCCCACACAATACAGCTCCAATAACACTGCCATCTAGAGTCCACATAATGCAGCCACATTGTGCCCATATAACAATATCATATACTGCCAACACAATACAGCTCCAATAACACTGCCATCTAGAGTCCAAATAATGCAGCCACATAGTGCCCATATAACAATATCATATACTGCCCACACAATACAGCTCCAATAACACTGCCATCTAGAGACCAAATAATGCAGCCACATAGTGCCCATATAACAATATCATATACTGCCAACACAATTCAGCTCCAATAACACTGCAATCTAGAGACCAAATAATGCAGCCACATAGTGCCCATATAACACTAACATATACTGCCCACACAATACAGCTCCAATAACACTGCCATCTAGAGTCCAAATAATGCAGCCACATAGTGCCCATATAACACTAACATATACTGCCCACACAATACAGCTCCAATAACACTGCCATCTAGAGTCCAAATAATGCAGCCACATAGTGCCCATATAACACTAACATATACTGCCCACACAATACAGCTCCAATAACACTGCCATCTAGAGTCCAAATAATGCAGCCACATAGTGCCCATATAACACTAACATATACTGCCTACACAATACAGCTCCAATAACACTGCCATCTAGAGTCAAAATAATGCAGCCACATAGTGCCCATATAACACTAACATATACTGCCAACACAATACAGCTCCAATAACACTGCCATCTAGAGTCCAAATAATGCAGCCACATAGTGCCCATATAACACTAACATATACTGCCCACACAATACAGCTCCAATAACACTGCCATCTAGAGTCCAAATAATGCAGCCACATAGTGCCCATATAACAATATCATATACTGCCCACACAATACAGCTCCAATAACACTGCCATCTAGAGTCCAAATAATGCAGCCACATAGTGCCCATATAACACTAACATATACTGCCCACACAATACAGCTCCAATAACACTGCCATCTAGAGTCCAAATAATGCAGCCACATAGTGCCCATATAACAATATCATATACTGCCCACACAATACAGCTCCAATAACACTGCCATCTAGAGACCAAATAATGCAGCCACATAGTGCCCATATAACACTAACATATACTGCCCACACAATACAGCTCCAATAACACTGCCATCTAGTGTCCAAATAATGCAGCCACATAGTGCCCATATAACAATATCATATACTGCCAACACAATACAGCTCCAATAACACTGCCATCTAGAGTCCAAATAATGCAGCCACATAGTGCCCATATAACACTAACATATACTGCCCACACAATACAGCTCCAATAACACTGCCATCTAGAGTACAAATAATGCAGCCACATAGTGCCCATATAACACTAACATATACTGCCCACACAATACAGCTCCAATAACACTGCCATCTAGAGACCAAATAATGCAGCCACATAGTGCCCATATAACACTAACATATACTGCCCACACAATACAGCTCCAATAACACTGCAATCTAGAGTCCAAATAATGCAGCCACATAGTGCCCATATAACACTAACATATACTGCCCACACAATACAGCTCCAATAAAACTGCCATCTAGAGTCCAAATAATGCAGCCACATAGTGCCCATATAACACTAACATATACTGCCCGCACAATACAGCTCCAATAACACTGCCATCTAGAGTCCAAATAATGCAGCCACATAGTGCCCATATAACACTAACATATACTGCCCACACAATACAGCTCCAATAAAACTGCCATCTAGAGTCCAAATAATGCAGCCACATAGTGCCCATATAACACTAACATATACTGCCCACACAATACAGCTCCAATAACACTGCCATCTAGAGTCCAAATAATGCAGCCACATAGTGCCCATATAAAAATATCATATACTGCCCACACAATACAGCTCCAATAACACTGCCATCTAGAGACCAAATAATGCAGCCACATAGTGCCCATATAACACTAACATATACTGCCCACACAATACAGCTCCAATAACACTGCCATCTAGAGTCCAAATAATGCAGCCACATAGTGCCCATATAACAATATCATATACTGCCAACACAATACAGCTCCAATAACACTGCAATCTAGAGTCCAAATAATGCAGCCACATAGTGCCCATATAACACTAACATATACTGCCCACACAATACAGCTCCAATAACACTGCCATCTAGAGACCAAATAATGCAGCCACATAGTGCCCATATAACACTAACATATACTGCCCACACAATACAGCTCCAATAACACTGCAATCTAGAGTCCAAATAATGCAGCCACATAGTGCCCATATAACAATATCATATACTGCCCACACAATACAGCTCCAATAACACTGCCATCTAGAGTCCAAATAATGCAGCCACATAGTGCCCATATAACACTAACATATACTGCCCACACAATACAGCTCCAATAACACTGCCATCTAGAGTCCAAATAATGCAGCCACATAGTGCCCATATAAAAATATCATATACTGCCCACACAATACAGCTCCAATAACACTGCCATCTAGAGACCAAATAATGCAGCCACATAGTGCCCATATAACACTAACATATACTGCCCACACAATACAGCTCCAATAACACTGCCATTTAGAGTCCAAATAATGCAGCCACATAGTGCCCATATAACAATATCATATACTGCCCACACAATACAGCTCCAATAACACTGCCATCTAGAGTCCAAATAATGCAGCCACATAGTGCCCATATAACACTAACATATACTGCCCACACAATACAGCTCCAATAACACTGCCATCTAGAGTCCAAATAATGCAGCCACATAGTGCCCATATAAAAATATCATATACTGCCCACACAATACAGCTCCAATAACACTGCCATCTAGAGACCAAATAATGCAGCCACATAGTGCCCATATAACACTAACATATACTGCCCACACAATACAGCTCCAATAACACTGCCATTTAGAGTCCAAATAATGCAGCCACATAGTGCCCATATAACAATATCATATACTGCCCACACAATACAGCTCCAATAACACTGCTCATTGAGTCCAAATAATGAAGCCACATAGTGCCCATATAACAATATCATATACTGCCAACACAATACAGCTCCAATAACACTGCTCATTGAGTCCAAATAATGAAGCCACATAGTGCCCATATAACACTAACATATACTGCCCACACAATACAGCTCCAATAACACTGCCATCTAGACACCAAATAATGCAGCCACATAGTGCCCATATAACACTAACATATACTGCCCACACAATACAGCTCCAATAACACTGCAATCTAGAGTCCAAATAATGCAGCCACATAGTGCCCATATAACACTAACATATACTGCCCACACAATACAGCTCCAATAAAACTGCCATCTAGAGTCCAAATAATGCAGCCACATAGTGCCCATATAACACTAACATATACTGCCCGCACAATACAGCTCCAATAACACTGCCATCTAGAGTCCAAATAATGCAGCCACATAGTGCCCATATAACACTAACATATACTGCCCACACAATACAGCTCCAATAACACTGCCATCTAGAGTCCAAATAATGCAGCCACATAGTGCCCATATAACAATATCATATACTGCCCACACAATACAGCTCCAATAACACTGCCATCTAGAGTCCAAATAATGCAGCCACATAGTGCCCATATAACACTAACATATACTGCCCACACAATACAGCTCCAATAACACTGCCATCTAGAGTCCAAATAATGCAGCCACATAGTGCCCATATAACAATATCATATACTGCCAACACAATACAGCTCCAATAACACTGCCATCTAGAGACCAAATAATGCAGCCACATAGTGCCCATATAACACTAACATATACTGCCCACACAATACAGCTCCAATAACACTGCCATTTAGAGTCCAAATAATGCAGCCACATAGTGCCCATATAACAATATCATATACTGCCAACACAATACAGCTCCAATAACACTGCTCATTGAGTCCAAATAATGAAGCCACATAGTGCCCATATAACACTAACATATACTGCCCACACAATACAGCTCCAATAACACTGCCATCTAGACACCAAATAATGCAGCCACATAGTGCCCATATAACACTAACATATACTGCCCACACAATACAGCTCCAATAACACTGCAATCTAGAGTCCAAATAATGCAGCCACATAGTGCCCATATAACACTAACATATACTGCCCACACAATACAGCTCCAATAAAACTGCCATCTAGAGTCCAAATAATGCAGCCACATAGTGCCCATATAACACTAACATATACTGCCCGCACAATACAGCTCCAATAACACTGCCATCTAGAGTCCAAATAATGCAGCCACATAGTGCCCATATAACACTAACATATACTGCCCACACAATACAGCTCCAATAACACTGCCATCTAGAGTCCAAATAATGCAGCCACATAGTGCCCATATAACAATATCATATACTGCCCACACAATACAGCTCCAATAACACTGCCATCTAGAGTCCAAATAATGCAGCCACATAGTGCCCATATAACACTAACATATACTGCCCGCACAATACAGCTCCAATAACACTGCCATCTAGAGTCCAAATAATGCAGCCACATAGTGCCCATATAACACTAACATATACTGCCCACACAATACAGCTCCAATAAAACTGCCATCTAGAGTCCAAATAATGCATGTACTGCAGTCAAACCTTTGTTGTGTTGTATGGATGTATACAGACTGCATACGTCAAAGGTGACTAAGAGAGTGTCAGGTGGGATCTCATTCAGCGTATGTATGGCTGTCAAAAAGGCGCTAGTGTCTAGAAGAAATGACTTCGTGTTTTTTATCAAGGGGGTTAGAAGTTTTTCCATAAAGATGGCTAGTGGTGACAGTATAGAGTCTGTGGAGGCTACTATGGGGCGTCCTGGAGGGTTCTCAAGTCTTTTATGGATTTTAGGTAGTGTGTAGAAGACTGGTGTGATCGGGTGTTGGTTGGTTAGGTAACTGGCTGTGTTCTGATCAATTGTGCCCGCCAGCGTGTGCTTCTCTATAGTAACCCTAATTCTGCTGGCTATCTTATGTATGGGGTCCTGATGGATGGGTTGATAGACCGTTCTATCTCCCAATAGTCTATGGATTTCCTCCACATAGAGGGATTTGTCCATAACCACCAACGCTCCTCCTTTGTCCGCTGGTTTGATGACACTGCCATCTAGAGTCCAAATAATGCAGCCACATAGTGCCCATATAACACTAACATATACTGCCCACACAATACAGCTCCAATAACACTGCCATCTAGAGACCAAATAATGCAGCCACATAGTGCCCATATAACACTAACATATACTGCCCGCACAATACAGCTCCAATAACACTGCAATCTAGTGTCCAAATAATGCAGCCACATAGTGCCCATATAACACTAACATATACTGCCCACACAATACAGCTCCAATAACACTGCCATCTAGAGACCAAATAATGCAGCCACATAGTGCCCATATAACAATATCATATACTGCCCGCACAATACAGCTCCAATAACACTGCCATCTAGAGTCCAAATAATGCAGCCACATAGTGCCCATATAACACTAACATATACTGCCCACACAATACAGCTCCAATAACACTGCCATCTAGAGTCCAAATAATGCAGCCACATAGTGCCCATATAACACTAACATATACTGCCCACACAATACAGCTCCAATAACACTGCCATCTAGAGTCCAAATAATGCAGCCACATAGTGCCCATATAACACTAACATATACTGCCCACACAATACAGCTCCAATAACACTGCCATCTAGAGACCAAATAATGCAGCCACATAGTGCCCATATAACACTAACATATACTGCCCACACAATACAGCTCCAATAACACTGCCATCTAGAGACCAAATAATGCAGCCACATAGTGCCCATATAACACTAACATATACTGCCCACACAATACAGCTCCAATAACACTGCCATCTAGAGTCCAAATAATGCAGCCACATAGTGCCCATATAACACTAACATATACTGCCCACACAACACAGCTCCAATAACACTGCCATCTAGAGTCCAAATAATGCAGCCACATAGTGCCCATATAACACTAACATATACTGCCCGCACAATACAGCTCCAATAACACTGCAATCTAGAGTCCAAATAATGCAGCCACATAGTGCCCATATAACACTAACATATACTGCCCACACAATACAGCTCCAATAACACTGCCATCTAGAGTCCAAATAATGCAGCCACATAGTGCCCATATAACAATATCATATACTGCCCACACAATACAGCTCCAATAACACTGCCATCTAGAGTCCAAATAATGCAGCCACATAGTGCCCATATAACACTAACATATACTGCCCACACAATACAGCTCCAATAACACTGCCATCTAGAGTCCAAATAATGCAGCCACATAGTGCCCATATAACACTAACATATACTGCCCGCACAATACAGCTCCAATAACACTGCCATCTAGAGACCAAATAATGCAGCCAAACAATTCCTAAATAATATTATTCCAGCCTCAATAGTGCCCTTTAGTGTCCAAACAATACTGCCATACAGCACATAGATTATATCATTATACAGCACAGAGATTATATCATTATACAGCACAGAGATTATACCATTATACAGCACAGAGATTATATCATTATACAGCACAGAGATTATATCATTATACAGTACAGAGATGATATCATTACACAGCACAGAGATTATATCATTATACAGCACAGAGATTATATTATTATACAGAACAGAGATTATATCATTATACAGCACAGAGATTATATTATTATACAGTATAGAGAATATATCATTATACAGCACAGAGATTATATTATTATACAGAACAGAGATGATATCATTATACAGCACAGAGATTATATCATTATACAGCACAGAGATTATATCATTATACAGTACAGAGATGATATCATTACACAGCACAGAGATTATATCATTATACAGCACAGAGATTATATTATTATACAGAACAGAGATTATATCATTATACAGCACAGAGATTATATTATTATACAGTATAGAGAATATATCATTATACAGCACAGAGATTATATTATTATACAGAACAGAGATGATATCATTATACAGCACAGAGATTATATCATTATACAGCACAGAGATTATATCATTATACAGTACAGAGATGATATCATTACACAGCACAGAGATGATATCATTATACAGTACAGAGATTATATCATTATACAGCACAGAGATTATATCACTATACAGCACAGAGATTATATCATTATACAGCACAGAGATTATATCATTATACAGCACAGAGATTATATCACTATACAGCACAGAGATTATATAATTATACAGGACAGAGATTATATCATTATACAGCACAGAGATTATATCATTATACAGTACAGAGATTATATCATTATACAGCACAGAGAATATATCATTATACAGAACAGAGATTATACCATTATACAGCACAGAGATTATATTATTATACAGAACAGAGATGATATCATTATACAGTACAGAGATTATACCATTATACAGCACAGAGATTATATCATTATACAGCACAGAGATTATATCACTATACAGCACAGAGATTATATAATTATACAGGACAGAGATTATATCATTATACAGCACAGAGATTATATCATTATACAGTACAGAGATTATATCATTATACAGGACAGAGATTATATCATTATACAGCACAGAGATTATATTATTATACAGTACAGAGAATATATTATATAGCACAGAAAATATATCATTACTGTAAAGGATCTGCCAGACACAGCTTCTGTGTTGACGCCCGTGGTTAATCAGTCTGCACCTGCTCCTAGGTCTGATAGAGTGACTCGATCTGCTACCACTCAGGCTGGGAGGCTGAGGAGTGGGAGAACCTATCACAGCCTGGCCAGACGGAGCTAGCTCCCGCCCTCGGTCTATTTATACCTTCATTTCCTGCTCTTCCTTTGCCTGTGATTCTATCTTGTTTCCTGGCTCTGCTGTTCCAGCCATTACTATTGTCCTCTGCTTCAAATTGACCCTGGCTTTACTGACTACTCTCCTGCTCTGCGTTTGGTACCTCATACACTACTGTTTTGACTTGGCTCGTTCACTACTCTTGTTGCTCACGGTGTTGCCGTGGGCAACTGCCCCATTTCCCTTAGCTTCTGTGTACCTGTTAGGGATCTGCCAGGTACTTCATCTAGGTATACTCCTGGGATTAATTAATCCACACCTGAGGCCAGACCTGTTCGACTGACACCATCTCCCACCAACCAGGGTGGCAGGCTCAGGAGTGGGAGAGCCTATCGCGGCCTGGTCTGTCGGAGTTAGCTCCGCCCCCTGTCCTTTATTACCTGCCCTGTTCTCTCCCTCAGTGCTTGTAATTCTTTTGGATTCCTGGCCCCACTGCTGCTTGCTCCAGCCTGCTTCTGCCGTGCTTCTGCCTTGCTGCAGTTCTGCTTGACCTGCTTTGCTTTGCCCCTGGCTTGCTTCTGTCTCCTTGCCCGCTTGGGTGTACTCACTTCGTCCTGGTCCTGACTGTCCGTTCGCCGCTCCGTTTCCTCGTGGCGTTCCGTGGCTACTGCCCCTTCCCTTGCATGTTCCCTGTTTGTTTTCCTGTGCACTTAGACAGCGTAGGGACCGCCGCCCAGTTGTACCTCGTCGCCTAGGGCGAGTCGTTGCAAGTAGGCAGGGACAGGGCGGTGGGTAGATTAGGGCTCACTTTCCCTTCACCTCCTTCCGGCCATTACATAATTACAAGCCCTTACCTAGTCTACCATTTCTCCTACGCTGACGCTATCATGGACCCCCTTGAGACCCTGGCTCAGCAGATGCAGGGCCTCTCCCTACAGGTCCAGGCCCTGGCCCAAAGGGTCAATCAGGGTGACGCTGCTTTAGTAGTACCCCTCACCTCACCTCTAGAACCCGACCTCAAGTTACCTGACCAGTTCTCAGGGGACCGTAAGACGTTTCTCTCCTTCCGGGAGAGTTGCAGACTGTATTTCCGCCTAAAGCCCCACTCCTCAGGTTCCGAGAACCAGCGGGTGGGTATCATCATATCCCGACTCCAGGAGGGGCCCCAAGAGTGGGCCTTCTCCTTGGCTCCTGACGCCCCTGAACTTTCCTCTGTTGATCGTTTTTTCTCTGCCCTCGGACTCATTTACGACGAGACTGACAGGACTGCCTTAGCCGAGAGTCAGCTGGTGACCTTACGTCAGGGTAGGAGACCGGTTGAGGAATACTGTTCTGATTTTAGGAAGTGGTGCGTAGCTTCTCAGTGGAACGATCCGGCCCTAAGGTGCCAGTTTAGGTTAGGATTATCTGACGCCCTGAAGGATCTGCTGGTTAGCTACCCCTCATCTGACTCCCTTGACCAGGTTATGGCCCTAGCAGTACGACTTGACCGACGTCTCAGGGAACGTCAGCTAGAACGCTTCAGTGTGCTCCCCTCTGACTTTTCTGCGATCCCCCCCGAGGTCCCGTCTCCTCGCCCCTCCACGGAGGACTCGGAGGTACCTATGCAACTCGGGGCCTCCATGTCCCCTCGACAACGTAGGGAGTTTCGCAGAATGAATGGTCTCTGCTTCTACTGTGGGGACGACAAGCATCTACTGAACACCTGTCCCAGGCGCAAGAATAAGAAGCCGGAAAACTTCCGCGCCTAAGTGATCATCGGGGAGGTCACTTGGGCGCACAGGTATTTCCCGTTAATGTGAAA
This sequence comes from Rhinoderma darwinii, assembly GCF_050947455.1. Classification (NCBI taxonomy): domain Eukaryota; kingdom Metazoa; phylum Chordata; class Amphibia; order Anura; family Rhinodermatidae; genus Rhinoderma; species Rhinoderma darwinii. The sequence goes on along the minus strand of NC_134690.1, from coordinate 4,495,777 downwards.
CGCAATAAAATTTTGCTTCCCTTTCAGGTCTCGTTTGCTGGCCGGGCTGCCACGGGCAGTGCTTTCGTGGATTCAGGGTCATCTGCTAATATCATGTCTGCGGAATTTGCTATGTCTCTAAAGATGCCTTGTATTGATTTGCCTTATCCTATCCCTGTAGTGGGTATCGACTCAACTCCCCTTGCTAATGGTTATTTTACTCAGCATACTCCTGTTTTTGAACTCCTGGTTGGCTCCATGCATTTGGAGCAGTGCTCTGTACTGGTGATGCAGGGATTATCGTCTGATCTGGTATTAGGTCTTCCCTGGTTGCAGTTGCATAATCCCACGTTTGATTGGAATACTGGGGATCTCACCAAATGGGGTAATGAATGTCTTATGTCATGTCTTTCTGTTAACTCTATTTCTCCCCGGGAGGAGGTAAACACGCTTCCCGAGTTTGTTCAGGACTTCGCCGATGTGTTTTCTAAGGAGGCCTCCGAGGTGTTGCCCCCCCATAGAGATTACGATTGCGCTATCGATTTGGTGCCTGGTGCCAAGCTTCCTAAGGGTAGGATATTTAATCTTTCATGTCCTGAACGTGAAGCCATGAGGGTGTATATCCAAGAATGCCTGGCCAAGGGTTTCATTCGCCCCTCGACTTCTCCTGTAGGTGCTGGCTTCTTCTTCGTGGGGAAGAAGGATGGTGGTCTTAGGCCGTGCATTGATTATCGTAACCTGAATAAGGTCACCGTAAGGAACCAGTACCCACTTCCTTTGATTCCGGATCTTTTTAATCAGGTTCAGGGAGCCCAATGGTTTTCTAAGTTCGATCTACGGGGGGCATATAACCTTATCCGCATCAAAGAGGGGGATGAGTGGAAAACTGCGTTCAACACACCCGAGGGTCATTTCGAATACCTGGTCATGCCCTTTGGGTTGTGTAATGCCCCTGCTGTCTTCCAGAATTTTATTAATGAAATCCTGAGAGAGTACCTGGGTAATTTTCTTGTTGTGTACCTTGATGACATACTGGTGTTTTCCAAGGACTGGTCCTCCCACGTGGAGCATGTCAGGAAGGTGCTCCAGGTCCTTCGGGAGAATAATCTGTTTGCTAAGACTGAAAAATGTGTCTTTGGGGTACAGGAGATACCATTTTTAGGGCAAATCCTCACTCCTCATGAATTCCGCATGGACCCTGCCAAGGTTCAGGCTGTGGCGGAATGGGTCCAACCTGCCTCCCTTAAGGCGTTACAGTGTTTTTTAGGGTTCGCCAACTATTACAGGAGATTTATTGCCAACTTCTCGGTCGTTGCTAAGCCTCTTACGGACCTTACCCGCAAGGGTGCTGATGTCCTCCATTGGCCCCCTGAGGCTGTCCAGGCCTTTGAGACCCTCAATAAGTGCTTTATCTCGGCCCCCGTGCTGATTCAGCCCAACCAAGAGGAGCCATTTATTGTGGAGGTTGACGCTTCCGAGGTGGGAGTGGGGGCCGTCTTGTCCCAGGGTACCAGCTCCCTCACCCATCTCCGCCCCTGTGCTTACTTCTCTAGGAAGTTTTCGCCCACGGAGAGTAACTATGATATTGGCAACCGCGAACTTCTAGCCATTAAATGGGCTTTTGAGGAGTGGCGGCACTTCCTGGAGGGGGCCAGACACCAGGTAACGGTCCTTACGGATCACAAGAATCTGGTTTTCCTAGAATCGGCCCGGAGGCTTAATCCTAGACAAGCTCGGTGGGCACTATTCTTTACCAGATTTAATTTCTTGGTTACCTATAGGGCTGGGTCCAAGAATATTAAGGCTGATGCTCTGTCACGTAGTTTCATGGCCAATCCTCCTTCTGAGAAGGATCCTGCTTGTATTTTACCCCCTGGTATAATTGTCTCTGCCACGGATTCTGATTTAGCTTCTGATATCGCGGCTGATCAGGGTGCAGCTCCCGGGAACGTCCCTGGGGACAAACTGTTTGTTCCCCTGCAATACCGGCTGAGGGTACTCAGGGAAAATCATGACTCCGCTCTATCTGGTCATCCTGGCATCTTGGGCACCAAACACCTCATTACCAGAAACTATTGGTGGCCTGGGTTGCCTAAAGACGTTAGGGCTTACGTCACCGCTTGTGAGGTTTGCGCTAGGTCCAAAACCCCTAGGTCCCGACCTGCGGGCCTACTACGTTCCTTGCCCATTCCCCAGAGACCTTGGACCCATATCTCCATGGATTTTATCACCGATTTGCCTCCATCTCAGGGCAAGTCGGTGGTGTGGGTGGTAGTCGACCGCTTCAGCAAGATGTGCCACTTTGTGCCCCTTAAGAAGCTACCTAACGCCAAGACGTTAGCTTCTTTGTTTGTGAAACACATCCTGCGTCTCCATGGGGCCCCAGTCAATATTGTTTCTGACAGAGGGGTACAATTTGTTTCCTTATTTTGGAGAGCTTTTTGTAAAAAGTTGGAGATTGATCTGTCCTTCTCCTCCGCCTTCCATCCCGAAACTAATGGCCAAACGGAAAGGACCAACCAATCCCTGGAACAATATTTAAGGTGTTTCATCTCTGACTGTCAATTCGATTGGGTCTCATTCCTTCCCCTTGCTGAATTTTCCTTGAATAACCGGGTCAGTAACTCGTCAGGGGTCTCCCCGTTTTTCTGTAATTTCGGGTTTAACCCAAGATTCTCCTCCGTCTCCCCTGGTTGTTCCAATAATCCTGAGGTAGAGGATGTTCATCGGGAACTGTGCACTGTCTGGGCCCAGGTTCAGAAGAACCTAGAGGCGTCCCAGAGCGCACAAAAGATTCAGGCGGATAGTAGACGTTCTGCTAACCCCCGGTTTGTCGTCGGGGATTTGGTCTGGTTGTCGTCCAGGAACTTGCGCCTTAAGGTCCCGTCCAGGAAGTTTGCTCCCCGATTTATTGGACCTTATAAGATCATTGAAGTCCTCAACCCTGTATCCTTCCGTCTGGAGCTCCCCCCATCATTTCGCATACATGACGTCTTCCATGCCTCCCTCCTTAAACGCTGCTCCCCGTCCTGGTCCCCCTCGAGGATACCTCCTGTTCCCGTTCTCACCCCTGAGGGGGTGGAATTCGAGGTGGCCAAGATTATGGACAGTAGGATGGTCCAGGGCTCCCTCCAGTACCTGGTCCATTGGAGAGGATACGGGCCGGAGGAGAGGACTTGGGTACCTGCCCGTGATGTTCACGCTGGGGTATTGATCAGGAGGTTCCACCTTCTCTTCCCCACTAAACCGGGTCCCCTTAGTAAGGGTCCGGTGGCCCCTCATAAAAGGGGGAGTACTGTTAGGGATCTGCCAGGTACTTCATCTAGGTATACTCCTGGGATTAATCAATCCACACCTGAGGCCAGACCTGTTCGACTGACACCATCTCCCACCAACCAGGATGGCAGGCTCAGGAGTGGGAGAGCCTATCGCGGCCTGGTCTGTCGGAGTTAGCTCCGCCCCCTGTCCTTTATTACCTGCCCTGTTCTCTCCCTCAGTGCTTGTAATTCTTTTGGATTCCTGGCCCCACTGCTGCTTGCTCCAGCCTGCTTCTGCCGTGCTTCTGCCTTGCTGCAGTTCTGCTTGACCTGCTTTGCTTTGCCCCTGGCTTGCTTCTGTCTCCTTGCCTGCTTGGGTGTACTCACTTCGTCCTGGTCCTGACTGTCCGTTCGCTGCTCCGTTTCCTCGTGGCGTTCCGTGGCTACTGCCCCTTCCCTTGCATGTTCCCTGTTTGTTTTCCTGTGCACTTAGACAGCGTAGGGACCGCCGCCCAGTTGTACCTCGTCGCCTAGGGCGAGTCGTTGCAAGTAGGCAGGGACAGGGCGGTGGGTAGATTAGGGCTCACTTTCCCTTCACCTCCTTCCGGCCATTACAGTACCCTTGTCTGTTTGTCTGTCGTGCACTTATTGAGCGTAGGGACCGTCGCCCAGTTGTACGCCGTCGCCTAGGACGGGCCGTGCAAGTAGGCAGGGACTGAGTGGCGGGTAGATTAGGGCTCACCTGTCTGTCTCCCTACCCCGACACTACATAATCACAGGCCCATATACCTTTTCTACCCTGGTTCCTACACAACTATGGACCCCTTTGAGACCCTGGATCAGCAAATGCAGGGTCTCTCCCTACAGGTCCAAGCCCTGGCTCAGAGGTGCAACCAGCGTGACGCTAACCAGGTAGTGCCCTCCACCTCACCTCTTGAACCCTACCTCTAGTTGCCTGATCGGTTCTCAGGGGACCGGAAGACTTCTTTCTCCTTTCGGGAGAGTTATAGGCTCTATTTCCGATTAAGACACCACTCCTCAGGTTCTGAGAGCCAGCGAGTGGGTATAATTATGTCCCGCATCCAGGATGGCCCCCAAGAATGGGCCTTCTCTTTGGGTCCTGACGCACCTGAAATTTCCTCTGTTGACCTTTTTTTTTCTGCTCTCGGGCTCATCTATGACGAGACTGACAAGACTGCCTTTGCCGAGAGTCAGCTGGTGACCTTACGTCAGGGTAAGAGACCCGTTGAGGAGTACTGTTCTGACTTTAGGAAGTGGTGCGTAGCTTCTCGGTGAAATGACCCTGCCTTGAGGTGCCAATTTAGATTGGGTCTGTCGAATGCCCTGAAAGACCTATTAGTTAGCTATCCCTCTTCTGACTCTCTAGATCAGGTTATGGCTTTAGCGGTACGTCTTGACCGACGTCTCAGGGAACAACGACTTGAACGTTTTTGTGCCTTCTCATCTGGCTCCCCTATGATGGCTCCCGAGGTTCCGTTGCTTCGTTCTTCCACGGGAATCTCGGATGAACCAATGCAACTTGGGGCCTCCGTGTCTCCCCAACAACGTAGAGAGCTCCGCAGGAAGAATGGCCTCTGCTTCTACTGCGGGGATGACAAGCATCAAGTGAACAACTGTCCAAGGCGTAAGAATAAGCAGACAGAAAACGATCGCTCCTAAGTGACCATCGGGGAGGTCACTTGGGCGCACAGGTATTTCCCGTAAATATGAAACCTAATAAGATCTTGCTTCCCTTTCAGGTCTCTTTTGGTGGTAGGTCTGCTACCGGCAGTGCCTTCGTGGATTCAGGGTCTTCTGCTAATATTATGTCTGTGGAATTTGCTATGTCTCTAGCTATGCCATTGATTGATTTGCCTAAACCTGTCCCGGTAGTGGGTATTGATTTACACTCCACTTGCTAATTGTTATTTTACGCAGCATACCCCTGTTTTTGAACTCATTGTTGGCTTCATTCATTTGGAGCAGTGCTCTGTACTGGTGATGTAGGGATTATCGTCCGATTTGGTTTTAGGCCTTCTCTGGTTGCAGATGTATAATCCCACGTTTGACTGGAATACTGGGGATCTTACCAAATGGAGTAATGAATGCTTGACGTCATGTTTTTCTGTTAATTTTATTTCTCTCCCTGAGGAGGTAAACACTCTACCTGAGTATATTCAGGACTTCGCTGATGTTTTTTCTAAAAAGGCCTCTGAAGTGTTACCTCCTCATAGAGAATACGATTGCGCAATCGATTTGGTACCAGGAGCTAAACTCCCTAAGGGTAGGATTTTTAATCTCTCTTGTCCCGAAAGTGAGGCCATGGAAAGCCTGGCCAAGTGTTACATTCGCCCCTCTACTTCTCCGGTAGGTGCTGGCTTCTTCTTCGTAGGGAAGAAGGATGGTGGTCTTAGGCCAAGCATCGATTACCGAAACTTGAATAAGGTCACTGTAAGAAACCAGTATCCCCTTCCTTTGATTCCTGATCTCTTCAATCAGGTTCAGGGGGCCCAATGGTTCTCTAAGTTTGATCTTCGGGGGGCTTATAACCTTATCCGAATCAGAGAAGGGGATGAGTGGAAGACTGCGTTTAACACGCCCGAAGGTCATTTCGAATACCTCATCATGCCCTTTGGGTTGTGTAATGCTCCCGCAGTCTACCAGAATTTCATAAATGAGATTTTAAGAGACTATCTGGGGGTATTTCTTGTAGTGTACCTTGATGACATACTTGTGTTTTCCAAGGACTAGTCCTCCCAAATTGAGCATGTCAGGAAGGTGCTCCAGGTCCTTCGGGAAAACAAACTCTTTGCTAAATCCAAAAAATGTGTGTTTAGGTTGCAGGAGATACCATTTTTGGGTCAAATCCTCACTCCTAATGAATTCCACATGGACCCTGCCAAGGTTAAGGCTGTGGCCGAATGGGACCAACCTGCCTCCCTGAAGGCGTTACAGTGCTTCCTGGTGTTTGCTTACTATTACAGGAGATTTATTGCTAACTTCTCGGTCACCGCTAAGCCACTTACGGATCTTACTCGCAAAGGTGCTGATCTCCTCCACTAGCCTCCGGAGGCGGTTCAGGCTTTTGAGGTCCTTAAGAAGTGCTTTATCTCTGCCCCAGTGCTGATTCACCCTAACCAAATGGAGCCATTCATCGTGGAGGTTGACGCCTCCGAGGTGGGAGTGGGTGCTGTGTTGTCCCAGGGTACCAGGTCCCTTACCAATCTCTGTCCCTGTGCCTACTTCTCCAGGAAGTTCTCACCCACTGAGAGTAACTATGACGTGGGCAACCGCAAACTCTTAGCCATTAAATGGGCATTTGAAGAGTGGCGCCACTTCTTGGAGGGAGCTAGGCACCAGGTAACTGTCCATACTGACCACAAGAATCTGGTTTTCCTAGAATATGCCCAGAGGCTAAACCTGAGACAAGCTCGATGGGCGTTGTTTTTTTACTAGATTCAACTTAGTGGTCACCTATAGGGCTGGGTCTAAAAATATTAAAGCTGATGCACTGTCGCATTGCTTCATGGCCAGCCCTCCTTCGGAGGAAGATCCTGCTTGTGTTTTGCACCCAGGTATAATCATATCCTCTGTTGATTCTGACTTAGTCTCCGAAATTGCGGCTGATCAAGGTTCAGCTCACGGGAACCTTCCTGAGAACAAGCTGTTTGTTCCCCTGCAATTACGGCTAAGGGTACTCAGGGAAAATCATGACTCTGCACTTTCTGGCCACCCAGGCATCCTGGGTACCAAGCACCTCATTGCTAGAAACTATTGGTGGCCTGGGTTGCCTAAAGACGTTAAGGCCTACGTCGCCGCTTGTGAAATTTGAGCTAGGTCCAAGACTCCCAGGTCCCGACCAGCGGGCTTACTATGTTCTTTGCCCATTCCCCAGAGACCTTGGACCCATATCTCCATGGATTTTATCACCAATCTGCCTCCATCTCAAGGCAAGTCGGTGGTGTGGGTTGTAGTAGACCGCTTCAGTAAGATGTGCCACTTTGTGCCCCTCAAGAAACTACCCAATGCCAAGACGTTAGCTACCTTGTTTGTCAAACACATCCTGCGTCTCCATGGGGTTCCTGTCAATATTGTTTCTGACAGAGGGGTACAATTTGTTGCATTGTTTTGGAGAGCCTTCTGTAAAAAGTTGGAGATTGATCTGTCCTTCTCCTCGGCCTTCCATCCTGAAACTAATGGCCAAACTGAGAGGACTAATCAGTCTCTAGAACAATATTTAAGGTGTTTTATCTCCGACTGTCAATATGATTGGGTCTCATTCATTCCCCTCGCCGAATTTTCCCTTAATAACCGGGTCAGTAACTCATCAGGGGTCTCCTTCTTTTTCTGTAATTTTGGGTTTAATCCACGGTTCTCCTCTGTTTCACCTGGTGGTTCCAACAATCCCGAGATAGATGTAGTTCATCGGGAACTGTGCACAGTCTGGAACCAGGTTCAGATGAACCTAGAGGCATCCCAGAGCATACAAAAGACTCAGGAAGATAGAAGACGTTCTTCTAACCCCTTGTTTGTGGTCGGGGATCTGGTGTGGCTATCTTCAAAAAATTTGCGTCTTAAAGTTCCGTCCCAAAAATTTGCTCCGGTATATAGGGCCGTACAAGGTCATTGAGGTCCTTAACCCTGTCTCCTTCCGGCTGGAGTTACCTCCGTCTTTTCAAATACACAACATGTTTCATGCCTCCCTCCTGAAACGCTGCTCCCCGTCCTTGGCTACCTCGAGGAAACCTCCGGTCCCTGTTCTCACCCCTGAAGGGGTAGAATTCAAGGTGGCCAAGATTATGGATTTCAGGATGGTCCAAGGCTCCCTCCAGTACCTGGTCCATACGGCCTGAGGAGAGGACTTGGGTACCCGCCTGGGATGTTCACGCTGGGGTATTGCTCAGGAGGTTCCATCTTCGGTTCCCCAATAAGCCAGGTCCACCTAGGAAGGGTCCAGTGGCCTCTCATAAAAAGGGGGGTACTGTAAAGTATCTGCCAGACACAGCTTCTGTGACTACGCCCGTGGTTAATCACTTTGCATCTGCTCCTAGGTCTGATAGAGTTACTCGATCTGCTACCACTCAGGCTGGGAGGCTGAGGAGTGGGAGAACCTATCACAGCCTGGCCAGACGGAGCTAGCTCCCGCCCTCGGTCTATTTATACCTTCATTTCCTGCTCTTCCTTTGCCTGTGATTCTGTCTGGTTTCCTGGCTCTACTATTCCTGCTAGTACTATTGACCTCTGCTTCAAATTGACCCTGGCTTTACTGACTACTCTCCTGCTCTGCGTTTGGTACCTCGTACACATTTGGTTTGACTCGGCTCGTTCACTACTCTTGTTGCTCACGGTGTTGCCGTGGGCAACTGCCCCATTTCCCTTAGCTTCTGTGTACCCTTGTCTGTTTGTCTGACGTGCACTTATTGAGCGTAGGGACCGTCGCCCAGTTGTACGCCGTCGCCTAGGAAGGGCCGTGCAAGTAGGCAGGGACTGAGTGGCGGGTAGATTAGGGCTCACCTGTCTGTCTCCCTACCCCGACATTACATACATATTCCCTGATGTGCCCCGCACAGCTTACATAAGCCCCCACATTATAAACTGAAATAAACCCCAAACAGAACTATTACCAAGCAAAATGTGCGCTCCAAAATTCAAAAGGTACTGCCTCGCTTCTGGGCCCTACAGCGTGCCCACACACCAGCTTACGACCACATATATAACATTTTATACCCGGGAGAACCAGCTCAACATTGTATGAGGTATTTATCTTCAGTGGCACAAACTGGGCACAACAATTTGTGCATTAGAAAGGCATATCAGTGGAAAATTTTAATATTCACTTTGCACCTTCCGCCTCGCACCACTACTTAACAGCATGTCGTGGTCGTGGTGGTGGTGGTGGTGGTGGGGGGGGTTATATATGGAGCTGAGCCTGTGCGCCATATGCTGCAGGTGTCAGCAGTGTATTGTAGCTGACACCCGGGACTAACGGACAGGAACGGCGATTGTGCTGTTACAGGAGCCTGTAAAAATTACAATATACTGCAATACATTAGTATTACAGAGATCTAATTATCGCTGGTTCAAGTCCCCTAGAGGGACTAATAAACTGTAAAAGTTAAGGTAAATAAAGTAATTATTAGTGAAAAAACTTTGCGTGTCTGTACATAGAAAATACTTGCGAAAAAAAATTATTGGGGGGATGAAGGATAAGTGATACAATGTATTAAGAATATTTTTGAAATTTGTGTCTGTTTGTTTGTGCATCACGTAAAACTACGGACCCAATTCAGATGGAGTTTTTAAAAAAACATAGGGGTCAACTTGAAGTAACATTTAGTTTGTATTTCACTCAATCAAAAAATTCATTTACATTGCATTAGTACAACAACAACAACAACAACAACAACAACAACAACAACAGCAAACACAAGGAAACCATGGCAACCAATCACATTTTCACTTTCATTTTGTATTGTCTTGGAAAAATAGACACCAGTATACACTACTAGACACCAGTAGACACCAGTAGACACCACTAGACACCACTAGACACCACTAGACACCAGTAGACACCAGTAGACACCACTAGACACCAGTAGACACCAATAGACACCAGTAGACACCAGTAGACACCAGTAGACACCAGTAGACACCAGTAGACACCAGTAGACACAACTAGACACTAGTATACACCACTAGACACTAGTAGACACCACTAGACACCAGTAGACACCAATAGACACCAGTAGACACCACTAGACACCAGTAGACACCAGTAGACACCAGTAGACACCACTAGACACTACTAGACACCAGTAGACACCACTAGACACTAGTAGACACCACTAGACACCACTAGACACCAATAGACACCAATAGACACCACAAGACACCAGCAGACATCAGTAGACACCAGTAGGTTGCTATGGGCAACTGCTCCAAATTTGATCTAAACTGATTGTTATATAAGGGAGAGGTTGGAATCAATCAGATTGCTGCAAATTTCTCAAGCTGCCTCAGACAAATTCCAGCTGTGATCTGATTGGTTGCTAAGGACAACAACTCCAACTTTGCTCTATATAGTTTTTTTTAATGTATCGGAGGCACTACCAATCAAGTTTCTGCTTTCATTATCCAAGCTGCCTCACAAGAATCTAAACTGTAATCTGATTGGTTGTTATAAACAGCAGCTCCAGCATTCGTCTGTATGGGATATTACACATAGAAGAGAGATAAAGCAACCAATCCGCTCGCTGCTTTCATGCACCTAGCTGCCTCAAAGAACTCTAATCAGATTGGTTGTCTCAAAGGGCTCGGACAGCGGCCTCTCGGTCTCAAGAGAGTAAATGACTTCCAGAAAAAGATCAAATATTTCTCAATATAGCAGAAATGCAAAAAGAATGAGACTAATTAGGTCTCAAGAATCTGAAGAAGATCATGGCGGCGACACTGCAGCTCAAGAACGTCAGGCCAGAACTCGCGCATCAGAAACTTCTACCCAGCGTGACTCTCGGATAAATACACAGCACACTCACATGGCGGCCTCTCCGTCTCTGGAGAGTAACAAGGAACGTGAAGCGTGACTATCTGCTGACCGAAAGCGCCATGCATCGCCACGCGAGTCTGGAACTTTCACCGACAGAGAATCTCGCTTGAGTTGTCAGAGACCTCGCACAGCGGCCTCTCAAGAGCTTGAAAGTAGTGAAGAACTTGAAGCACGATTAACCGCCGATCGCAAACGTCACAACTATGCCAGAGCTCTCGAAAGTGAAGACGAATAGTAACGACGATTGGAATCAGCTAGAGAGAATTATCAACGCACGCGCCAACATAATGAGAGTTATTTATTGACTATAGTGCGTCATAGCGTAGATGGTACTTTGGGAGAAATCCTGTTTTTAGATGCACCCGGTGGGACGAGAAAAACATTTCTCACCAAAGTCATCTTGGCCCAATAACGCAATAAAAAATTGCTCCTGCTGTCGCTTCATCGGGCATAGCAGCCACATTGTTGCCTGGAGGCAAAACTGCCCATACAATGTTCAAGATCCCGTTTGACTTGAATCTTACAGAAAACCCAGTGTGTAATGTTTCTAGAAACAGCGACAAAGCAAGGGTTCTACGCGATTGCTGCTAAGTAATATGGGACGAGTGCACTATGGCAAACCGTAAAGCGGTAGAAGCGGTAGATAGAACCTTGTGAGATATCAGACAAAATGACCGGCCCATGGGTGGTATAACAATGATACCTAATCATACCACGAGGAACGAGGGCAGATGAAATTACAGCCTGCCTAAAGAGCGCAAGTCTGTGGCACAACGTTTTACTGACGCATTTAACAATAAATATGCGGGCGAACAGGAGGCAACCCAAATGCTCAAGAGTTTTCAGATGTATTACTAAAGATTGGTGACGGCACATATCTGCAAGAGGAAGGGAAAGTTATTTTGCCTGATAATTTATGTTGTACTGTTCCATCACTGCAAGACCTTATTTCTTCTGTGTACGGTGACCCAACGCAAATAACAAACCACGAAAACTCTTGGCTATGCGAAAGACCTATTTTGACTCCTCGCAACGACCAGGCAGCAGCAATAAACGCTGAAATATTGACGTGTGTTCATGGTGAAAGTGCAGAATATATCAACAGAGTCATTGAACAAGAAGACGCCGCCAACTATCCGGTGGAATTCTTAAATTCCCTAAGCACACCCGGTCTTCCGTCACACAAAATTAAGTTAAAAGTCGGCGTCTCCATAATTCTCCTTAGAGATTTAAGCCTACGATATCTATGTAACGGCACCCGACTAAAAATCACAAATCTACAACAAGACGTGATAGAAGTCGAGATTTCACCAGGATGCGGCGCAGGTGATAGCATTTTTATACTCCAAATCCCCCTCATCCCACATAATTTTCCATTCAGTTTTAAACGTGTACAGTTTCCGGTCAGCTTATGTAACGCTATGACCGTCAACAAAGCGCAGGGTCAAACGCTGCACGTTGCGGGCGTGGACCTCAGTGTCAGCTGCTTTACACACGGCCAGCACTATGTCACTCTCTCCCGTGTTAGCAACTCTACCAATCTTTATACGCACATCCCCGGTGGTTCTACTGCTAACATTGTTTACAGGGGAGTGTTGTCGTAGTCAACCTGACTACTGAAAGAAAAATATTTTGAATTGAAGTTTGTTTATTGTCTTTGTTTTTTTTTCACCTTGTTTTGAGTGTGGTCCAAGGCGAGGAGAACACTTATAAAAAATGGCATTGGTCTGTTTTTCAGTGGTCTGCGCGTACGAAGTCGCGGGCACAGCTAGTTTGTTCATAAAATCAACCCCCAAATTATTGTCCCCCTTCATGGAAATGAGCAAGAGTCCACATATGACAAAATAATAATCTTTATTTATATAGCACCAACATATTACACAGCACTTTACAATTTAGAGGCAACATAACAGACAATATCAGACATTACATAGTGACATAGCTAATTTACAATTCAAACCAGAGGAGTGAGGACCCTGATCACAAGAGCTTACAATCTATGAGGAGAGGAGGAGTGAGGACACTGATCACAAGAGCTTACAATCTATGAGGAGAGGAGGAGTGAGGACACTGATCACAAGAGCTTACAATCTATGAGGAGAGAGGAGTGAGGACACTGATCACAAGAGCTTACAATCTATGAGGAGAGGAGGAGTGAGGACACTGATCACAAGAGCTTACAATCTATGAGGAGAGGAGGAGTGAGGACACTGATCACAAGAGCTTACAATCTATGAGGAGAGGAGGAGTGAGGACGCTGATCACAAGAGCTTACAATCTATGAGGAGAGGAGGAGTGAGGACGCTGACAACAAGAGCTTACAATCTATGAGGAGGAGGAGTGAGGACACTGATCACAAGAGCTTACAATCTATGAGGAGAGGAGGAGTGAGAACGCTGATCACAAGAGCTTACAATCTATGAGGAGAGGAGGAGTGAGGACACGGATCACAAGAGCTTACAATCTATGAGGAGGAGGAGTGAGGACGCTGATCACAAGAGCTTACAATCTATGAGGAGAGGAGGAGTGAGGACACTGATCACAAGAGCTTACAATCTATGAGGAGGAGGAGTGAGGACGCTGATCACAAGAGCTTACAATCTATGAGGAGAGGAGGAGTGAGGACACTGATCACAAGAGCTTACAATCTATGAGGAGAGGAGGAGTGAGAACGCTGATCACAAGAGCTTACAATCTATGAGGAGGAGGAGTGAGGACGCTGATCACAAGAGCTTACAATCTATGAGGAGTGGAGGAGTGAGGACACTGATCACAAGAGCTTACAATCTATGAGGAGAGGAGGAGTGAGAACGCTGATCACAAGAGCTTACAATCTATGAGGAGGAGGAGTGAGGACGCTGATCACAAGAGCTTACAATCTATGAGGAGAGGAGGAGTGAGAACGCTGATCACAAGAGCTTACAATCTATGAGGAGGAGAGGAGTGAGGACGCTGATCACAAGAGCTTACAATCTATGAGGAGGAGAGGAGTGAGGACGCTGATCACAAGAGCTTACAATCTATGAGGAGAAGAGGAGTGAGAACGCTGATCACAAGAGCTTACAATCTATGAGGAGGAGGAGTGAGGACGCTGATCACAAGAGCTTACAATCTATGAGGAGAAGGAGTGAGGACACTGATCACAAGAGCTTACAATCTATGAGGAGAGGAGGAGTGAGAACGCTGATCACAAGAGCTTACAATCTATGAGGAGTGGAGGAGTGAGGACACTGATCACAAGAGCTTACAATCTATGAGGAGTGGAGGAGTGAGGACGCTGATCACAAGAGCTTACAATCTATGAGGAGAGGAGGAGTGAGGACGCTGATCACAAGAGCTTACAATCTATGAGGAGAGGAGTGAGGACCCTGCTCACAAGAGCTTACAATCTATGAGGAGAGGAGGAGTGAGAACGCTGATCACAAGAGCTTACAATCTATGAGGAGAGGTGGAGTGAGGACGCTGATCACAAGAGCTTACAATCTATGAGGAGAGGTGGAGTGAGGACGCTGATCACAAGAGCTTACAATCTATGAGGAGAGGAGGAGTGAGGACACTGATCACAAGAGCTTACAATCTATGAGGAGGAGAGGAGTGAGGACGCTGATCACAAGAGCTTAGAATCTATGAGGAGAGGAGTGAGGACGCTGATCACAAGAGCTTACAATCTATGAGGAGAGGTGGAGTGAGGACGCTGATCACAAGAGCTTACAATCTATGAGGAGAGGAGGAGTGAGGACCCTGCTCACAAGAGCTTACAATCTATGAGGAGAGGAGGAGTGAGGACACTGATCACAAGAGCTTACAATCTATGAGGAGGAGAGGAGTGAGGACGCTGATCACAAGAGCTTAGAATCTATGAGGAGAGGAGTGAGGACGCTGATCACAAGAGCTTACAATCTATGAGGAGAGGAGGAGTGAGGACCCTGCTCACAAGAGTTTACAATCTATGAGGAGAGGAGGAGTGAGGACACTGATCACAAGAGCTTACAATCTATGAGGAGAGGAGTGAGGACGCTGATCACAAGAGCTTACAATCTATGAGGAGGAGGAGTGAGGACACTGATCACAAGAGCTTACAATCTATGAGGAGGAGGAGTGAGGACGCTGATCACAAGAGCTTACAATCTATGAGGAGAGGAGGAGTGAGGACACTGATCACAAGAGCTTACAATCTATGAGGAGAGGAGTGAGGACGCTGATCACAAGAGCTTACAATCTATGAGGAGAGGAGGAGTGAGGACACTGATCACAAGAGCTTACAATCTATGAGGAGAGGAGGAGTGAGGACACTGATCACAAGAGCTTACAATCTATGAGGAGAGGAGTGAGGACGCTGATCACAAGAGCTTACAATCTATGAGGAGGAGGAGTGAGGACACTGATCACAAGAGCTTACAATCTATGAGGAGAGGAGTGAGGACACTGATCACAAGAGCTTACAATCTATGAGGAGAGGAGGAGTGAGGACCCTGCTCACAAGAGTTTACAATCTATGAGGAGAGGAGGAGTGAGGACACTGATCACAAGAGCTTACAATCTATCAGGAGAGGAGTGAGGACACTGATCACAAGAGCTTACAATCTATGAGGAGGAGAGGAGTGAGGACGCTGATCACAAGAGCTTAGAATCTGAGGAGAGGAGGAGTGAGGATCCTGCTCACAAGAGCTTACAATCTATGAGGAGAGGAGTGAGGACACTGATCACAAGAGCTTACAATCTATGAGGAGAGGAGTGAGAACGCTGATCACAAGAGTTTACAATCTATGAGGAGAGGAGGAGTGAGGACCCTGCTCACAAGAGTTTACAATCTATGAGGAGAGGAGGAGTGAGGACACTGATCACAAGAGCTTACAATCTATGAGGAGAGGAGGAGTGAGGACACTGATCACAAGAGCTTACAATCTATGAGGAGAGGAGGAGTGAGGACACTGATCACAAGAGCTTACAATCTATGAGGAGAGGAGTGAGGACGCTGATCACAAGAGCTTACAATCTATGAGGAGAGGAGGAGTGAGGACGCTGATCACAAGAGCTTACAATCTATGAGGAGGGGAGGAGTGAGGACACTGATCACAAGAGCTTACAATCTATGAGGAGAGGAGGAGTGAGGACACTGATCACAAGAGCTTACAATCTATGAGGAGAGGAGTGAGGACACTGATCACAAGAGCTTACAATCTATGAGGAGAGGAGGAGTGAGGATACTGATCACAAGAGCTTACACTCTATGAGGAGAGGAGGAGTGAGGACGCTGATCACAAGAGCTTACAATCTATGAGGAGAGGAGTGAGGACACTGATCACAAGAGCTTACAATCTATGAGGAGAGGAGTGAGAACGCTGATCACAAGAGCTTACAATCTATGAGGAGAGGAGTGAGGACCCTGCTCACAAGAGTTTACAATCTATGAGGAGGAGGAGTGAGGACGCTGATCACAAGAGCTTACAATCTATGAGGAGAGGAGGAGTGAGGACCCTGCTCACAAGAGTTTACAATCTATGAGGAGAGGAGGAGTGAGGACACTGATCACAAGAGCTTACAATCTATGAGGAGGAGAGGAGTGAGGACGCTGATCACAAGAGCTTAGAATCTATGAGGAGAGGAGTGAGGACGCTGATCACAAGAGCTTACAATCTATGAGGAGAGGAGGAGTGAGGACCCTGCTCACAAGAGCTTACAATCTATGAGGAGGAGAGGAGTGAGGACACTGATCACAAGAGCTTACAATCTATGAGGAGAGGTGGAGTGAGGACGCTGATCACAAGAGCTTACAATCTATGAGGAGAGGAGGAGTGAGGACCCTGGTCACAAGAGCTTACAATCTATGAGGAGAGGAGGAGTGAGGACCCTGCTCACAAGAGCTTACAATCTATGAGGAGGAGAGGAGTGAGGACACTGATCACAAGAGCTTACAATCTATGAGGAGAGGTGGAGTGAGGACGCTGATCACAAGAGCTTACAATCTATGAGGAGAGGAGGAGTGAGGACGCTGATCACAAGAGCTTACAATCTATCAGGAAATAAGGGAGACACAAAGTGTAACAGTGTTAGTTCTGTACAATGGTCCGGCCATTTTTATACACATGTGGTGGTCACATAACGCTGCATGTGCCGGTCACCCGTCAGTCTCCGTGTATGACGGACATGAAGAGAAGGAGTGTGAGGGAATCTTATTCTGATGATTAATCTATAAGGGGGGCCATGGAAAGGAGTCAGATCAGGGAATGTTATCGGCCGGTCTAAATAGATGTGTTTTCAGCGCACGTTTAAAACTATGGATATTGGGAATTAATCTGATTGTCTGGGGTAGCACATTCCAGAGGACGGGTGCAGCACGAGAGAAATCCTGGAGACGGGAGTGGGAGGTTCGGATTATGGAGGATTTTAATCTAAGGTGGTTGGCAGAATGTAGAGCCCGAGTAGTAGACAGAAATAAAGGAGGAGATGTGAGGAGGTGCAGCACTGGGGAGAGCGTTGTGGGGGAGAGGAATAAGTTTGAATTTTATTCTGATGGGGAAGCGCAACCAGTGTAGTGATTGACACAGGGTAGAGGCATTGGTGTAGTGACTGGCACAGGATAGAGACGTTGGTGCAATGACTGGCACAGGGTAGAGGCGTTGGTGTAGCGGTTGGTCATAAATATGAGCCTGGCTGCTGCATTGAGGATAGATTGGAGAGGGGAAGAATGACTAGTAATGAGTTACAGTAGTCAAGATGAGAGAATCAGAGCAACAATGAGAGTTTTGGCAGTTTCCTCCGTAAGAAAAGGGCGGATTCTGGAGATGTTTTTGAGGTGAAAATGACAGGAGCGTGAAAGTGATTGTATGTGAGGAGTACAGGAAAGATATGATTAATAAATAACCCCGACACAGCGGGCGTGCTGCCCAAGAGTTATGGTAGTGATAGAGACAGCGGGCGTGCTGCTTAGGAGTTATGATAGTTATAGAGACAGCGGGCGTGCTGCTTAGGGGTTATGATAGTTATAGAGACAGCGGGCGTGCTGCCTAGGAGTGATGGTAGTGATAGAGACAGCGGGCGTGCTGCTTAGGAGTGATGGTAGTGATAGAGAAAGCGGGCGTGCTGCTTAGGAGTTATGATAGTGATAGAGACAGCAGGCGTGCTGCACAGGAGTTATGATAGTGATAGAGACAGCGGGCGTGCTGCTTAGGAGTGATGATAGTGATAGAGACAGAGGGCGTGCTGCTTAGGAGTTATGATAGTGATAGAGACAGCGGGCGTGCTGCTTAGGAGTGATGATAGTGATAGAGACAGAGGGCGTGCTGCTTAGGAGTGATGATAGTGATAGAGACAGCGGGCGTGCTGCTTAGGAGTGATGATAGTGATAGAGACAGCGGGCGTGCTGATTAGGAGTGATGGTAGTGATAGAGACAGCGGGCGTGCTGCTTAGGAGTGATGATAGTGATAGAGACAGAGGGCGTGCTGCTTAGGAGTGATGGTAGTGATAGAGACAGCGGGCGTGCTGCTTAGGAGTTATGATAGTGATAGAGACAGCAGGCATGCTGCTTAGGAGTTATGATAGTGATAGAGACAGAGGGCGTGCTGCTTAGGAGTGATGGTAGTGATAGAGACAGCGGGCGTGCTGCTTAGGAGTTATGATAGTGATAGAGACAGCAGGCATGCTGCTTAGGAGTGATGGTAGTGATAGAGACAGCGGGCGTGCTGCTTAGGAGTGATGATAGTGATAGAGACAGCGGGTGTGCTGCTTAGGAGTGATGGTAGTGATAGAGACAGCGGGCGTGCTGCTTAGGAGTTATGATAGTTATAGAGACAGCGGGCGTGCTGCTTAGGGGTTATGATAGTTATAGAGACAGCGGGCGTGCTGCCTAGGAGTGATGGTAGTGATAGAGACAGCGGGCGTGCTGCTTAGGAGTGATGGTAGTGATAGAGACAGAGGGCGTGCTGCTTAGGAGTGATGGTAGTGATAGAGACAGCGGGCGTGCTGCTTAGGAGTTATGATAGTGATAGAGACAGCAGGCATGCTGCTTAGGAGTGATGATAGTGATAGAGACAGAGGGCGTGCTGCTTAGGAGTGATGGTAGTGATAGAGACAGCGGGCGTGCTGCTTAGGAGTTATGATAGTGATAGAGACAGCAGGCATGCTGCTTAGGAGTGATGATAGTGATAGAGACAGCGGGTGTGCTGCTTAGGAGTGATGGTAGTGATAGAGACAGCGGGCGTGCTGCTTAGGAGTTATGATAGTTATAGAGACAGCGGGCGTGCTGCTTAGGGGTTATGATAGTTATAGAGACAGCGGGCGTGCTGCCTAGGAGTGATGGTAGTGATAGAGACAGCGGGCGTGCTGCTTAGGAGTGATGGTAGTGATATAGAAAGCGGGCGTGCTGCTTAGGAGTTATGATAGTGATAGAGACAGCAGGCATGCTGCTTAGGAGTGATGATAGTGATAGAGACAGAGGGCGTGCTGCTTAGGAGTGATGGTAGTGATAGAGACAGCAGGCGTGCTGCCCAGGAGTTATGGTAGTGATAGAGACAGCGGGCGTGCTGCTTAGGAGTTATGGTAGTGATAGAGACAGCAGGCGTGCTGCTTAGGAGTGATGGTAGTGATAGAGACAGCGGGCGTGCTGCTTAGGAGTTATGGTAGTGATAGAGACAGCGGGCGTGCTGATTAGGAGTGATGGTAGTGATAGAGACAGCGGGCGTGCTGCCCAGGAGTTATGGTAGTAATAGAGACAGCAGGCGTGCTGCTTAGGAGTGATGGTAGTGATAGAGACAGCAGGCGTGCTGCTTAGGAGTGATGGTAGTGATAGAGACAGCGGGCGTGCTGCTTAGGAGTGATGATAGTGATAGAGACAGCGGGCGTGCTGCCTAGGAGTGATGGTAGTGATAGAGACAGCGGGCGTGCTGCTTAGGAGTGATGGTAGTGATAGAGAAAGCGGGCGTGCTGCTTAGGAGTTGTGATAGAGACAGCAGGCATGCTGCTTAGGAGTGATGATAGTGATAGAGACAGAGGGCATGCTGCTTAGGAGTGATGGTAGTGATAGAGACAGCGGGCGTGCTGCTTAGGAGTTATGGTAGTGATAGAGACAGCGGGCGTGCTGATTAGGAGTGATGGTAGTGATAGAGACAGCGGGCGTGCTGCCCAGGAGTTATGGTAGTAATAGAGACAGCGGGCGTGCTGCTTAGGAGTGATGGTAGTGATAGAGACAGCAGGCGTACTGCTTAGGAGTGATGGTAGTGATAGAGACAGCGGGCGTGCTGATTAGGAGTGATGGTAGTGATAGAGACAGCGGGGGTGCTGCTTAGGAGTGATGGTAGTGATAGAGACAGCAGGCGTGCTGCTTAGGAGTGATGGTAGTGATAGAGACAGCGGGCGTGCTGCTTAGGAGTGATGATAGTGATAGAGACAGCGGGCGTGCTGCTTAGGAGTGATGGTAGTGATAGAGACAGCGGGCATGCTGCTTAGGAGTGATGATAGTGATAGAGACAGCGGGCGTGCTGCCTAGGAGTGATGGTAGTGATAGAGACAGCGGGCGTGCTGCTTAGGAGTGATGGTAGTGATAGAGAAAGCGGGCGTGCTGCTTAGGAGTTATGATAGTGATAGAGACAGCAGGCATGCTGCTTAGGAGTGATGATAGTGATAGAGACAGAGGGCGTGCTGCTTAGGAGTGATGGTAGTGATAGAGACAGCGGGCGTGCTGCCTAGGAGTGATGGTAGTGATAGAGACAGCGGGCGTGCTGCTTAGGAGTGATGGTAGTGATAGAGAAAGCGGGCGTGCTGCTTAGGAGTTATGATAGTGATAGAGACAGCGGGCGTGCTGCATAGGAGTGATGGTAGTGATAGAGACAGCGGGTGTGCTGCTTTGAAGTGATGGTAGTGATAGAGACAGCGGGCGTGCTGCTTAGGATTTATGATAGTGATAGAGACAGCGGGCGTGCTGCTTAGGAGTTATGATAGTGATAGAGACAGCGGGTGTGCTGCTTTGGAGTTATTGTAGTGATAGAGACAGCGGGCGTGCTGCCCAGGAGTTATGGTAGTGATAGAGACAGCGGTAGTGCTGCTTAGGAGTTATGATAGTGATAGAGACAGCGGGCATGCTGCTTAGGAGTGATGATAGTGATAGAGACAGCGGGTATGCTGCTTAGGAGTTATGATAGTGATAGAGACAGCGGGTGTGCTGCTTAGGAGTGATGGTAGTGACAGAGACAGCGGGCGTGCTGCCCAGATGTGATGTTAGTGATAGAGACAGCGGTAGTGCTGCTTAGGAGTTATGGTAGTGATAGAGACAGCGGGCGTGCTGCTTAGGAGTGATGGTAGTGATAGAGACAGCGGTAGTGCTGTTTAGGAGTTATGATAGTGATAGAGACAGTGGGCGTGCTGCCCAGGAGTTATGGTAGTAATAGAGACAGCGGGCGTGCTGCTTAGGAGTGATGGTAGTGATAGAGACAGCAGGCGTGCTGCTTAGGAGTGATGGTAGTGATAGAGACAGCGGGCGTGCTGATTAGGAGTGATGGTAGTGATAGAGACAGCGGGCGTGCTGCTTAGGAGTGATGGTAGTGATAGAGACAGCAGGCATGCTGCTTAGGAGTGATGATAGTGATAGAGACAGAGGGCGTGCTGCTTAGGAGTGATGGTAGTGATAGAGACAGCGGGCGTGCTGCTTAGGAGTTATGGTAGTGATAGAGACAGCGGGCGTGCTGATTAGGAGTGATGGTAGTGATAGAGACAGCGGGCGTGCTGCCCAGGAGTTATGGTAGTAATAGAGACAGCGGGCGTGCTGCTTAGGAGTGATGGTAGTGATAGAGACAGCAGGCGTGCTGCTTAGGAGTTATGATAGTGATAGAGACAGCAGGCGTGCTGCACAGGAGTTATGATAGTGATAGAGACAGCGGGCGTGCTGCTTAGGAGTTATGATAGTTATAGAGACAGTGGGCGTGCTGCTTAGGGGTTATGATAGTTATAGAGACAGCGGGCGTGCTGCCTAGGAGTGATGGTAGTGATAGAGACAGCGGGCGTGCTGCTTAGGAGTGATGGTAGTGATAGAGAAAGCGGGCGTGCTGCTTAGGAGTTATGATAGTGATAGAGACAGCAGGCGTGCTGCACAGGAGTTATGATAGTGATAGAGACAGCGGGCGTGCTGCTTAGGAGTGATGATAGTGATAGAGACAGAGGGCGTGCTGCTTAGGAGTTATGATAGTGATAGAGACAGCGGGCGTGCTGCTTAGGAGTGATGATAGTGATAGAGACAGAGGGCGTGCTGCTTAGGAGTGATGATAGTGATAGAGACAGCGGGCGTGCTGCTTAGGAGTGATGATAGTGATAGAGACAGCGGGCGTGCTGATTAGGAGTGATGGTAGTGATAGAGACAGCGGGCGTGCTGCTTAGGAGTGATGATAGTGATAGAGACAGAGGGCGTGCTGCTTAGGAGTGATGGTAGTGATAGAGACAGCGGGCGTGCTGCTTAGGAGTTATGATAGTGATAGAGACAGCAGGCATGCTGCTTAGGAGTTATGATAGTGATAGAGACAGAGGGCGTGCTGCTTAGGAGTGATGGTAGTGATAGAGACAGCGGGCGTGCTGCTTAGGAGTTATGATAGTGATAGAGACAGCAGGCATGCTGCTTAGGAGTGATGGTAGTGATAGAGACAGCGGGCGTGCTGCTTAGGAGTGATGATAGTGATAGAGACAGCGGGTGTGCTGCTTAGGAGTGATGGTAGTGATAGAGACAGCGGGCGTGCTGCTTAGGAGTTATGATAGTTATAGAGACAGCGGGCGTGCTGCTTAGGGGTTATGATAGTTATAGAGACAGCGGGCGTGCTGCCTAGGAGTGATGGTAGTGATAGAGACAGCGGGCGTGCTGCTTAGGAGTGATGGTAGTGATAGAGACAGAGGGCGTGCTGCTTAGGAGTGATGGTAGTGATAGAGACAGCGGGCGTGCTGCTTAGGAGTTATGATAGTGATAGAGACAGCAGGCATGCTGCTTAGGAGTGATGATAGTGATAGAGACAGAGGGCGTGCTGCTTAGGAGTGATGGTAGTGATAGAGACAGCGGGCGTGCTGCTTAGGAGTTATGATAGTGATAGAGACAGCAGGCATGCTGCTTAGGAGTGATGATAGTGATAGAGACAGCGGGTGTGCTGCTTAGGAGTGATGGTAGTGATAGAGACAGCGAGCGTGCTGCTTAGGAGTTATGATAGTTATAGAGACAGCGGGCGTGCTGCTTAGGGGTTATGATAGTTATAGAGACAGCGGGCGTGCTGCCTAGGAGTGATGGTAGTGATAGAGACAGCGGGCGTGCTGCTTAGGAGTGATGGTAGTGATATAGAAAGCGGGCGTGCTGCTTAGGAGTTATGATAGTGATAGAGACAGCAGGCATGCTGCTTAGGAGTGATGATAGTGATAGAGACAGAGGGCGTGCTGCTTAGGAGTGATGGTAGTGATAGAGACAGCGGGCGTGCTGCTTAGGAGTTATGGTAGTGATAGAGACAGCAGGCGTGCTGCTTAGGAGTGATGGTAGTGATAGAGACAGCGGGCGTGCTGCTTAGGAGTTTTGGTAGTGATAGAGACAGCGGGCGTGCTGATTAGGAGTGATGGTAGTGATAGAGACAGCGGGCGTGCTGCCCAGGAGTTATGGTAGTAATAGAGACAGCAGGCGTGCTGCTTAGGAGTGATGGTAGTGATAGAGACAGCAGGCGTGCTGCTTAGGAGTGATGGTAGTGATAGAGACAGCGGGCGTGCTGCTTAGGAGTGATGATAGTGATAGAGACAGCGGGCGTGCTGCCTAGGAGTGATGGTAGTGATAGAGACAGCGGGCGTGCTGCTTAGGAGTGATGGTAGTGATAGAGAAAGCGGGCGTGCTGCTTAGGAGTTGTGATAGAGACAGCAGGCATGCTGCTTAGGAGTGATGATAGTGATAGAGACAGAGGGCATGCTGCTTAGGAGTGATGGTAGTGATAGAGACAGCGGGCGTGCTGCTTAGGAGTTATGGTAGTGATAGAGACAGCGGGCGTGCTGATTAGGAGTGATGGTAGTGATAGAGACAGCGGGCGTGCTGCCCAGGAGTTATGGTAGTAATAGAGACAGCGGGCGTGCTGCTTAGGAGTGATGGTAGTGATAGAGACAGCAGGCGTACTGCTTAGGAGTGATGGTAGTGATAGAGACAGCGGGCGTGCTGATTAGGAGTGATGGTAGTGATAGAGACAGCGGGGGTGCTGCTTAGGAGTGATGGTAGTGATAGAGACAGCAGGCGTGCTGCTTAGGAGTGATGGTAGTGATAGAGACAGCGGGCGTGCTGCTTAGGAGTGATGATAGTGATAGAGACAGCGGGCGTGCTGCTTAGGAGTGATGGTAGTGATAGAGACAGCGGGCATGCTGCTTAGGAGTGATGATAGTGATAGAGACAGCGGGCGTGCTGCCTAGGAGTGATGGTAGTGATAGAGACAGCGGGCGTGCTGCTTAGGAGTGATGGTAGTGATAGAGAAAGCGGGCGTGCTGCTTAGGAGTTATGATAGTGATAGAGACAGCAGGCATGCTGCTTAGGAGTGATGATAGTGATAGAGACAGAGGGCGTGCTGCTTAGGAGTGATGGTAGTGATAGAGACAGCGGGCGTGCTGCCTAGGAGTGATGGTAGTGATAGAGACAGCGGGCGTGCTGCTTAGGAGTGATGGTAGTGATAGAGAAAGCGGGCGTGCTGCTTAGGAGTTATGATAGTGATAGAGACAGCGGGCGTGCTGCATAGGAGTGATGGTAGTGATAGAGACAGCGGGTGTGCTGCTTTGAAGTGATGGTAGTGATAGAGACAGCGGGCGTGCTGCTTAGGATTTATGATAGTGATAGAGACAGCGGGCGTGCTGCTTAGGAGTTATGATAGTGATAGAGACAGCGGGTGTGCTGCTTTGGAGTTATTGTAGTGATAGAGACAGCGGGCGTGCTGCCCAGGAGTTATGGTAGTGATAGAGACAGCGGTAGTGCTGCTTAGGAGTTATGATAGTGATAGAGACAGCGGGCATGCTGCTTAGGAGTGATGATAGTGATAGAGACAGCGGGTATGCTGCTTAGGAGTTATGATAGTGATAGAGACAGCGGGTGTGCTGCTTAGGAGTGATGGTAGTGACAGAGACAGCGGGCGTGCTGCCCAGATGTGATGTTAGTGATAGAGACAGCGGTAGTGCTGCTTAGGAGTTATGGTAGTGATAGAGACAGCGGGCGTGCTGCTTAGGAGTGATGGTAGTGATAGAGACAGCGGTAGTGCTGTTTAGGAGTTATGATAGTGATAGAGACAGTGGGCGTGCTGCCCAGGAGTTATGGTAGTAATAGAGACAGCGGGCGTGCTGCTTAGGAGTGATGGTAGTGATAGAGACAGCAGGCGTGCTGCTTAGGAGTGATGGTAGTGATAGAGACAGCGGGCGTGCTGATTAGGAGTGATGGTAGTGATAGAGACAGCGGGCGTGCTGCTTAGGAGTGATGGTAGTGATAGAGACAGCAGGCATGCTGCTTAGGAGTGATGATAGTGATAGAGACAGAGGGCGTGCTGCTTAGGAGTGATGGTAGTGATAGAGACAGCGGGCGTGCTGCTTAGGAGTTATGGTAGTGATAGAGACAGCGGGCGTGCTGATTAGGAGTGATGGTAGTGATAGAGACAGCGGGCGTGCTGCCCAGGAGTTATGGTAGTAATAGAGACAGCGGGCGTGCTGCTTAGGAGTGATGGTAGTGATAGAGACAGCAGGCGTGCTGCTTAGGAGTGATGGTAGTGATAGAGACAGCGGGCGTGCTGCTTAGGAGTGATGATAGTGATAGAGACAGCGGGCGTGCTGCTTAGGAGTGATGGTAGTGATAGAGACAGCGGGCGTGCTGCTTAGGAGTTATGGTAGTAATAGAGACAGTGGGCGTGCTGCTTACGAGTGATGGTAGTGATAGAGACAGCGGGCGTGCTGCCCAGGAGTTATGGTAGTAATAGAGACAGCGGGCGTGCTGCTTAGGAGTGATGATAGTGATAGAGACAGCGGGCGTGCTGCTTAGGAGTGATGGTAGTGATAGAGACAGCGGGCATGCTGCTTAGGAGTGATGATAGTGATAGAGACAGCGGGCGTGCTGCCTAGGAGTGATGGTAGTGATAGAGACAGCGGGCGTGCTGCTTAGGAGTGATGGTAGTGATAGAGAAAGCGGGCGTGCTGCTTAGGAGTTATGATAGTGATAGAGACAGCAGGCATGCTGCTTAGGAGTGATGATAGTGATAGAGACAGAGGGCGTGCTGCTTAGGAGTGATGGTAGTGATAGAGACAGCGGGCGTGCTGCTTAGGAGTTATGGTAGTGATAGAGACAGCGGGCGTGCTGATTAGGAGTGATGGTAGTGATAGAGACAGCGGGCGTGCTGCCCAGGAGTTATGGTAGTAATAGAGACAGCGGGCGTGCTGCTTAGGAGTGATGGTAGTGATAGAGACAGCAGGCGTGCTGCTTAGGAGTGATGGTAGTGATAGAGACAGCGGGCGTGCTGCTTAGGAGTGATGATAGTGATAGAGACAGCGGGCGTGCAGCTTAGGAGTGATGGTAGTGATAGAGACAGCGGGCGTGCTGCTTAGGAGTTATGGTAGTAATAGAGACAGCGGGCGTGCTGCTTACGAGTGATGGTAGTGATAGAGACAGCGGGCGTGCTGCCCAGGAGTTATGGTAGTAATAGAGACAGCGGGCGTGCTGCTTAGGAGTGATGGTAGTGATAGAGACAGCAGGCGTGCTGCTTAGGAGTGATGGTAGTGATAGAGACAGCAGGCGTGCTGCTTAGGAGTTATGATAGTGATAGAGACAGCGGGCGTGCTGCTTAGGAATTATGATAGTGATAGAGACAGCGGGCGTGCTGCTTAGGAGTTAAGGTAGTGATAGAGACAGCGGGCGTGCTGCTTAGGAGTTATGATAGTGATAGAGACAGCGGGCATGCTGCTTAGGAGTGATGATAGTGATAGAGACAGCGGGTATGCTGCTTAGGAGTTATGATAGTGATAGAGACAGCGGGCGTGCTGCTTAGGAGTGATGGTAGTGATAGAGACAGCGGGCGTGCTGCTTAGGAGTGATGGTAGTGATAGAGACAGCGGGCGTGCTGCTTAGGAGTTATGGTAGTGATAGAGACAGCAGGCGTGCTGATTAGGAGTGATGGTAGTGATAGAGACAGCGGGCGTGCTGCCCAGGAGTTATGGTAGTAATAGAGACAGCGGGCGTGCTGCTCAGGAGTGATGGTAGTGATAGAGACAGCAGGCGTGCTGCTTAGGAGTGATGGTAGTGATAGAGACAGCGGGCGTGCTGATTAGGAGTGATGGTAGTGATAGAGACAGCGGGCGTGCTGCTTAGGAGTGATGGTAGTGATAGAGACAGCAGGCGTGCTGCTTAGGAGTGATGGTAGTAATAGAGACAGCGGGCGTGCTGCTTAGGAGTGATGATAGTGATAGAGACAGCGGGCGTGCTGCTTAGGAGTTATGGTAGTGATAGAGACAGCGGGCGTGCTGATTAGGAGTGATGGTAGTGATAGAGACAGCGGGCGTGCTGCCCAGGAGTTATGGTAGTAATAGAGACAGCGGGCGTGCTGCTTAGGAGTGATGATAGTGATAGAGACAGCGGGCGTGCTGATTAGGAGTGATGGTAGTGATAGAGACAGCGGGCGTGCTGCTTAGGAGTGATGGTAGTGATAGAGACAGCGGGCGTGCTGCTTAGGAGTTATGGTAGTAATAGAGACAGCGGGCGTGCTGCTTACGAGTGATGGTAGTGATAGAGACAGCCGGCGTGCTGCCCAGGAGTTATGGTAGTAATAGAGACAGCGGGCGTGCTGCTTAGGAGTGATGATAGTGATAGAGACAGCGGGCGTGCTGATTAGGAGTGATGGTAGTGATAGAGACAGCGGGCGTGCTGCTTAGGAGTTATGGTAGTGATAGAGACAGCGGGCGTGCTGCCCAGGAGTTATGGTAGTAATAGAGACAGCGGGCGTGCTGCTTAGGAGTGATGATAGTGATAGAGACAGCGGGCGTGCTGATTAGGAGTGATGGTAGTGA
This sequence comes from Rhinoderma darwinii, assembly GCF_050947455.1. Classification (NCBI taxonomy): domain Eukaryota; kingdom Metazoa; phylum Chordata; class Amphibia; order Anura; family Rhinodermatidae; genus Rhinoderma; species Rhinoderma darwinii. The sequence continues at coordinate 4,467,981 of NC_134690.1, read as the reverse complement.
TAGAGACAGCGGGCGTGCTGCTTAGGAGTTATGGTAGTGATAGAGACAGCGGGCGTGCTGCCCAGGAGTTATGGTAGTAATAGAGACAGCGGGCGTGCTGCTTAGGAGTGATGGTAGTGATAGAGACAGCGGGCGTGCTGATTAGGAGTGATGGTAGTGATAGAGACAGCGGGCGTGCTGCTTAGGAGTGATGGTAGTGATAGAGACAGCAGGCGTGCTGCTTAGGAGTGATGGTAGTGATAGAGACAGCGGGCGTGCTGCTTAGGAGTGATGATAGTGATAGAGACAGCGGGCGTGCTGCTTAGGAGTGATGGTAGTGATAGAGACAGCGGGCATGCTGCTTAGGAGTGATGATAGTGATAGAGACAGCGGGCGTGCTGCCTAGGAGTGATGGTAGTGATAGAGACAGCGGGCGTGCTGCTTAGGAGTGATGGTAGTGATAGAGAAAGCGGGCGTGCTGCTTAGGAGTTATGATAGTGATAGAGACAGCAGGCATGCTGCTTAGGAGTGATGATAGTGATAGAGACAGAGGGCGTGCTGCTTAGGAGTGATGGTAGTGATAGAGACAGCGGGCGTGCTGCTTAGGAGTTATGGTAGTGATAGAGACAGCGGGCGTGCTGATTAGGAGTGATGGTAGTGATAGAGACAGCGGGCGTGCTGCCCAGGAGTTATGGTAGTAATAGAGACAGCGGGCGTGCTGCTTAGGAGTGATGGTAGTGATAGAGACAGCAGGCGTGCTGCTTAGGAGTGATGGTAGTGATAGAGACAGAGGGCGTGCTGCTTAGGAGTGATGGTAGTGATAGAGACAGCGGGCGTGCTGCTTAGGAGTTATGGTAGTGATAGAGACAGCGGGCGTGCTGATTAGGAGTGATGGTAGTGATAGAGACAGCGGGCGTGCTGCCCAGGAGTTATGGTAGTAATAGAGACAGCGGGCGTGCTGCTTAGGAGTGATGGTAGTGATAGAGACAGCAGGCGTGCTGCTTAGGAGTGATGGTAGTGATAGAGACAGCGGGCGTGCTGATTAGGAGTGATGGTAGTGATAGAGACAGCGGGCGTGCTGCTTAGGAGTGATGGTAGTGATAGAGACAGCAGGCGTGCTGCTTAGGAGTGATGGTAGTGATAGAGACAGCGGGCGTGCTGCTTAGGAGTGATGATAGTGATAGAGACAGCGGGCGTGCTGCTTAGGAGTGATGGTAGTGATAGAGACAGCGGGCATGCTGCTTAGGAGTGATGATAGTGATAGAGACAGCGGGCGTGCTGCCTAGGAGTGATGGTAGTGATAGAGACAGCGGGCGTGCTGCTTAGGAGTGATGGTAGTGATAGAGAAAGCGGGCGTGCTGCTTAGGAGTTATGATAGTGATAGAGACAGCAGGCATGCTGCTTAGGAGTGATGATAGTGATAGAGACAGAGGGCGTGCTGCTTAGGAGTGATGGTAGTGATAGAGACAGCGGGCGTGCTGCTTAGGAGTTATGGTAGTGATAGAGACAGCGGGCGTGCTGATTAGGAGTGATGGTAGTGATAGAGACAGCGGGCGTGCTGCCCAGGAGTTATGGTAGTAATAGAGACAGCGGGCGTGCTGCTTAGGAGTGATGGTAGTGATAGAGACAGCAGGCGTGCTGCTTAGGAGTGATGGTAGTGATAGAGACAGCGGGCGTGCTGCTTAGGAGTGATGATAGTGATAGAGACAGCGGGCGTGCTGCTTAGGAGTGATGGTAGTGATAGAGACAGCGGGCGTGCTGCTTAGGAGTTATGGTAGTAATAGAGACAGCGGGCGTGCTGCTTACGAGTGATGGTAGTGATAGAGACAGCGGGCGTGCTGCCCAGGAGTTATGGTAGTAATAGAGACAGCGGGCGTGCTGCTTAGGAGTGATGATAGTGATAGAGACAGCGGGCGTGCTGCTTAGGAGTGATGGTAGTGATAGAGACAGCGGGCATGCTGCTTAGGAGTGATGATAGTGATAGAGACAGCGGGCGTGCTGCCTAGGAGTGATGGTAGTGATAGAGACAGCGGGCGTGCTGCTTAGGAGTGATGGTAGTGATAGAGAAAGCGGGCGTGCTGCTTAGGAGTTATGATAGTGATAGAGACAGCAGGCATGCTGCTTAGGAGTGATGATAGTGATAGAGACAGAGGGCGTGCTGCTTAGGAGTGATGGTAGTGATAGAGACAGCGGGCGTGCTGCTTAGGAGTTATGGTAGTGATAGAGACAGCGGGCGTGCTGATTAGGAGTGATGGTAGTGATAGAGACAGCGGGCGTGCTGCCCAGGAGTTATGGTAGTAATAGAGACAGCGGGCGTGCTGCTTAGGAGTGATGGTAGTGATAGAGACAGCAGGCGTGCTGCTTAGGAGTGATGGTAGTGATAGAGACAGCGGGCGTGCTGCTTAGGAGTGATGATAGTGATAGAGACAGCGGGCGTGCTGCTTAGGAGTGATGGTAGTGATAGAGACAGCGGGCGTGCTGCTTAGGAGTTATGGTAGTAATAGAGACAGCGGGCGTGCTGCTTACGAGTGATGGTAGTGATAGAGACAGCGGGCGTGCTGCCCAGGAGTTATGGTAGTAATAGAGACAGCGGGCGTGCTGCTTAGGAGTGATGGTAGTGATAGAGACAGCAGGCGTGCTGCTTAGGAGTGATGGTAGTGATAGAGACAGCAGGCGTGCTGCTTAGGAGTTATGATAGTGATAGAGACAGCGGGCGTGCTGCTTAGGAATTATGATAATGATAGAGACAGCGGGCGTGCTGCTTAGGAGTTAAGGTAGTGATAGAGACAGCGGGCGTGCTGCTTAGGAGTTATGATAGTGATAGAGACAGCGGCCATGCTGCTTAGGAGTGATGATAGTGATAGAGACAGCGGGTATGCTGCTTAGGAGTTATGATAGTGATAGAGACAGCGGGCGTGCTGCTTAGGAGTGATGGTAGTGATAGAGACAGCGGGCGTGCTGCTTAGGAGTTATGATAGTGATAGAGACAGCGGGCGTGCTCCTTAGGAGTTATGATAGTGATAGAGACAGCAGGCATGCTGCTTAGGAGTGATGGTAGTGATCGAGACAGCGGGCGTGCTGCTTAGGAGTAATGGTAGTGATAGAGACAACATGAGTGAAGCCTAGGAGTGATGGTAGTGATAGAGACAGCGGGCGTGCTGCTTAGGAGTTATGGTAGTGATAGAGACAGCGGGCGTGCTGCTTAGGTGTTATGATAGTGATAGAGACAGCGGGCGTGCTGCTTAGGAGTTATGATAGTGATAGAGACAGCGGACGTGCTGCTTAGGAGTGATGGTAGTGATAGAGACAGCAGGCGTGCTGCCCAGGAGCTATTGTAGTGATAGAGACAGCAGGCGTGCTGCTTAGGAGTGATGGTAGTGATAGAGACAGCAGGCATGCTAAATAGGAGTTATGGTAGTGATAGAGACAGCGGGCGTGCTGCTTAGGAGTGATGGTAGTGATAGAGACAGTGGGCGTGCTGCTTAGGAGTTATGGTAATGATAGAGACAATGGGCATGCTGCCCAGGAGTTATGGTAGTGATAGAGACAGCGGGCGTGCTGCTTAGGAGTTATGGCAGTGATAGAGACAGCAGACGTGCTGCCCAGGAGCTAATGTAGTGATAGAGACAGAAGGCATGCTGCTTAGGAGTGATGGTAGTGATAGAGATAGCGGGCGTGCTGCTTAGGAGTGATGATAATGATAGAGACAGCGGGTGTGCTGCTTAGGAGTTATGGCAGTGATAGAGACAGCGAGCGTGCTGCTTAGGAGTTATGGTAGTGATGGAGACAGCGGACGTGCTGCTTAGAACTTATGATAGTGATAGAGACAGCGGGCGTGCTGCTTAGGAGTTATGATAGTGATAGAGACAGCGGGCGTGCTGCTTAGGAGTTATGATAGTGATAGAGACAGCGGGCGTGCTGCTTAGGAGTTATGATAGTGATAGAGACAGCGGGCGTGCTGCTTAGGAGTTATGGTAGTGATAGAGACAGCGGGAGTGCTTCTTAGGATTTATGGCAGTGATAGAGACAGCGGGCATGCTGCCCAGGAGCTATTGTAGTGATAGAGACAGCAGGCGTGCTGCTTAGGAGTAATGGTAGTGATAGAGACAGCAGGCGTGCTGCCCAGGAGTGATGGTAGTGATAGAGACAGCGGGCGTGCTGCTTAGGAGTTATGGTAGTGATAGAGACAGCGGGCGTGCTTCTTAGGAGTTATTGTAGTGATAGAGACAGCGGGCTTGCTGCCCAGGAGTTATGGTAATGATAGAGACAGCAGGCGTGCTGCTTAGGAGTAATGGTAGTGATAGAGACAGCGGGCGTGCTGCTTAGGAGTGATGGTAGTGATAGAGAGAGCAGGCTTGCTGCTTAGGAGTTATGGCAGTGATAGAGACAGCGGGCATGCTGCCCAGGAGCTATTGTAGTGATAGAGACAGCAGGTGTGCTGCTTAGGAGTAATAGTAGTGATAGAGACAGCGTGTGTGCTGCTTTGGAGTGATGGTAGTGATAGAGACAGCGGGCGTGCTGCTTAGGAGTTATGGCAGTGATGGAGACAGTGGGTGTGCTGCTTAGAAGTTATGATAGTGATAGAGACAGCGGGCGTGCTGCTTAGGAGTTATGATAGTGATAGAGACAGTGGACGTGCTGCTTAGGAGTTATGGTAGTGATGGAGACAGTGGGCGTGCTGCTTAGGAGTTATGATAGTGATAGAGACAGCGGGCGTGCTGCTTAGGAGTTATGATAGTGATAGAGACAGCGGGTGTGCTGCTTTGAAGTTATTGTAGTGATAGAGACAGCGGGAGTGCTGCCCAGGAGCTATGGTAGTGATAGAGACAGCGGTAGTGCTGCTTAGGAGTTATGATAGTGATAGAGACAGCAGGTGTGCTGCTTAGGAGTGATGGTAGTGATAGAGACAGCGGGCATGCTGCCCAGGAGTGATGTTAGTGATAGAGACAGCGGTAGTGCTGCTTAGGAGTTATGGTAGTGATAGAGACAGCGGGCGTGCTGCTTAGGAGTGATGGTAGTGATAGAGAAAGCGGTAGTGCTGTTTAGGAGTTATGATAGTGATAGAGACAGTGGGCGTGCTGCTTAGGAGTTATGATAGTGATAGAGACAGTGGACGTGCTGCTTAGGAGTTATGGTAGTGATAGAGAAAGCGGGCGTACTGCTTAGGAGTTATGATAGTTATAGAGACAGCGGGCGTGCTGCTTAGGAGTGATGATACTGATAGAGACAGCGGGCGTGCTGCTTAGGAGTTATGATAGTTATAGAGACAGCGGGCGTGCTGCTTAGGAGTTATGGTAGTGATAGAGACAGCGGGCGTGCTGCTTAGGAGTGATGATAGTGATAGAGACAGCGGGCGTGCTGCCTAGGAGTTATGATAGTGATAGAGACAGCGGGCGTGCTGCTTAGTAGTGTTGGTAGTGATAGAGACAGCAGGCGTGCTGCCCAGGAGTTATGATAGTGATAGAGACAGCGGGCGTGCTGTTTAGGAGTTATGGTAGTGATGGAGATAGAGGGCATGCTGCTTAGGAGTTATGGTAGTGATAGAGACAGTGGGTGTGCTGCTTAGGAGTTAAGGTAGTGATGGAGATAGTGGGCGTGCTGCTTAGGAGTTATGGTAGTGATAGAGACAGCGGGCGTGCTGCTTAGGAGTTATGGCAGTGATAGAGACAGCGGGCATGCTGCCTAGGAGTTATGATAGTGATAGAGACAGCGGGCGTGCTGCTTAGGAGTTATGGTAGTGATAGAGACAGCGGGCGTGCTGCTTAGGAGTGATGGTAGAGATAGAGACAGTGGGCGTGCTGCTTAGGAGTTATGGTAGTGACAGAGACAGCGGGCGTGCTGCCCAGGAGTTATGATAGTGATAGAGACAGCGGGCGTGCTGCTTAGGAGTTATGGTAGTGATAGAGACAGCGGGCGTGCTGCTTAGGAGTTATGGCTGTGATAGAGACAGCGGGCATGCTGCCCAGGAGCTATTGTAGTGATAGAGACAGCAGGCGTGCTGCTTAGGAGTAATGGTAGTGATAGAGACAGCGGGCGTGCTGCTTAGGAGTGATGGTAGTGATAGAGACAGCAGGCGTGCTGCTTAGGAGTTATGGCAGTGATAGAGACAGCGGGCATGCTGCCCAGGAGCTATTGTAGTGATAGAGACAGCAGGCGTGTTGCTTAGGAGTAATGGTAGTGATAGAGACAGCGTGTGTGCTGCTTTGGAGTGATGGTAGTGATAGAGACAGCGGGCGTGCTGCTTAGGAGTTATGGCAGTGATGGAGACAGTGGGCGTGCTGCTTAGGAGTTATGATAGTGATAGAGACAGCGGGCGTGCTGCTTAGGAGTTATGATAGTGATAGAGACAGTGGACATGCTGCTTAGGAGTTATGGTAGTGATGGAGACAGTGGGCGTGCTGCTTAGGAGTTATGATAGTGATAAAGACAGCGGGCGTGCTGCTTAGGAGTTATGATAGTGATAGAGACAGCGGGTGTGCTGCTTTGAAGTTATTGTAGTGATAGAGACAGCGGGAGTGCTGCCCAGGAGCTATGGTAGTGATAGAGACAGCGGTAGTGCTGCTTAGGAGTGATGGTAGTGATAGAGACAGCGGGCGTGCTGCTTAGGAGTGATGATAGTGATAGAGACAGCGGGTGTGCTGCTTAGGAGTTAGGGCAGTGATATAGACAGCGGGCGTGCTGCTTAGGAGTTATGGTAGTGATGGAGACAGGGGGCGTGCTGCTTAGAAGTTATGATAGTGATAGAGACAGTGGGCGTGCTGCTTAGGAGTTATGATAGTGATAGAGACAGCGGGCGTGCTGCTTAGGAGTTATGGTAGTGATAGAGACAGTGGGAGTGCTGCTTAGGAGTTATGGCAGTGATAGAGAGAGCGGGCATGCTGCCCAGGAGCTATTGTAGTGATAGAGACAGCAGGCATGCTGCTTAGGAGTAATGGTAGTGATAGAGACAGCGGGCGTGCTGCTTAGGAGTGATGGTAGTGATAGAGACAGCGGGTGTGCTGCTTTGGAGTGATGGTAGTGATAGAGACAGCGGGCGTGCTGCTTAGGAGTTATGGTAGTGATGGAGACAGTGGGCGTGCTGCTCAGGAGTTATGATAGTGATAGAGACAGCGGGCGTGCTGCTTACGAGTTATGGTAGTGATAGAGACAGCAGGCGTGCTGAATTAGGAGTGATGGTAGTGATAGAGAGAGCGGGCGTGCTGCTTAGGAGTGATGGTAGTGATAGAGACAGCAGGCGCGCTGCTTAGGAGTGATGATAGTGATAGAGACAGCGGATGTGCTGCTTAGGAGTTATGGCAGTGATATAGACAGCGGGCGTGCTGCTTAGGAGTTATGGTAGTGATGGAGACAGGGGGCGTGCTGCTTAGAAGTTATGATAGTGATAGAGACAGTGGGCGTGCTGCTTAGGAGTTATGATAGTGATAGAGACAGCGGGCGTGCTGCTTAGGAGTTATGGTAGTGATAGAGACAGCGGGAGTGCTGCTTAGGAGTTATGGCAGTGATAGAGACAGCGGGCATGCTGCTCAGGAGCTATTGTAGTGATAGAGACAGCAGGCGTGCTGCTTAGGAGTAATGGTAGTGATAGAGACAGCGGGCGTGCTGCTTAGGAGTTATGGTAGTGATAGAGACAGCGGGCGTGCTGCTTAGGAGTTATGGAAGTGATAGAGACAGCGGGCATGCTGCCCAGGAGCTATTGTAGTGATAGAGACAGCGGTAGTGCTGCTTAGGAGTTATGGTAGTGATAGAGACAGCGGGCGTGCTGCTTAGGAGTGATGGTAGTGATAGAGACAGCGGTAGTGCTGTTTAGGAGTTATGATAGTGATAAAGACAGTGGGCGTGCTGCTTAGGAGTTATGATAGTGATAGAGACAGTGGACGTGCTGCTTAGGAGTTATGGTAGTGATAGAGAAAGCGGGCGTGCTGCTTAGGAGTTATGATAATTATAGAGACAGCGGGCGTGCTGCTTAGGAGTGATGATACTGATAGAGACAGCGGGCGTGCTGCTTAGGAGTTATGATAGTTATAGAGACAGCGGGCGTGCTGCTTAGGAGTTATGGTAGTGATAGAGACAGCGGCCATGCTGCTTAGGAGTGATGATAGTGATAGAGACAGCGGGCGTGCTGCCTAGGAGTTATGACAGTGATAGAGACAGCGGGCGTGCTGCTTAGGAGTGATGGTAGTGATAGAGACAGCAGGCGTGCTGCCCAGGAGTTATGATAGTGATAGAGACAGCGGGCGTGCTGCTTAGGAGTTATGGTAGTGATGGAGATAGTGGGCATGCTGCTTAGGAGTTATGGTAGTGATAGAGACAGTGGGCGTGCTGCTTAGGAGTTATGGTAGTGGTGGAGATAATGGGCGTGCTGCTTAGGAGTTATGGTAGTGATAGAGACAGCGGGCGTGCTGCTTAGGAGTTATGGCAGTGATAGAGACAGCGGGCGTGCTGCCTAGGAGTTATGATAGTGATAGAGACAGCGGGCGTGCTGCTTAGGAGTTATGGTAGTGATAGAGACAGCGGGCGTGCTGCTTAGGAGTGATGGTAGAGATAGAGACAGTGGGCGTGCTGCTTAGGAGTTATGGTAGTGATAGAGACAGCGGGCGTGCTGCTTAGGAGTGATGGCAGTGATAGAGACAGCAGGCGTGCTGCTTAGGAGTGATGGTAGAGATGGAGACAGTGGTCGTGCTGCTTAGGAGTTATGGTAGTGATAGAGACAGCGGGCGTGCTGCCCAGGAGTTATGATAGTGATAGAGACAGCGGGCGTGCTGCTTAGGAGTTATGGTAGTGATAGAGACAGCAGGCGTGCTGCTTAGGAGTGATGGTAGTGATAGAGAGAGCGGGCGTGCTGCTTAGGAGTGATGGTAGTGATAGAGACAGAGGGCGTGCTGCTTAGGAGTGATGATAGTGATAGAGACAGCGGGTGTGCTGCTTAGGATAAATGGCAGTGATATAGACAGCGGGCGTGCTGCTTAGGAGTTATGGTAGTGATGGAGACAGGGGGCGTGCTGCTTAGAAGTTATGATAGTGATAGAGACAGTGGGCGTGCTGCTTAGGAGTTATGGTAGTGATAGAGACAGCGGGCGTGCTGATTAGGAGTTATGGTAGTGATAGAGACAGCGGGCGTGCTGCTTAGGAGTTATGGTAGTGATAGAGACAGCGGGCGTGCTGCTTAGGAGTAATGGTAGTGATAGAGACAGCGGGCGTGCTGCTTAGGAGTTATGGTAGTGATAGAGACAGCGGGCGTGCTGATTAGGAGTTATGGCAGTGATAGAGACAGCGGGCATGCTGCCCAGGAGCTATTGTAGTGATAGAGACAGCAGGCGTGCTGCTTAGGAGTAATGGTAGTGATAGAGACAGCGGGCGTGCTGCATAGGAGTGATGGTAGTGATAGAGACAGCGGGTGTGCTGCTTTGAAGTGATGGTAGTGATAGAGACAGCGGGCGTGCTGCTTAGGAGTTATGGTAGTGATGGAGACAGTGGGCGTGCTGCTTAGGATTTATGATAGTGATAGAGACAGCGGGCGTGCTGCTTAGGAGTTATGATAGTGATAGAGACAGCGGGTGTGCTGCTTTGGAGTTATTGTAGTGATAGAGACAGTGGGCGTGCTGCCCAGGAGTTATGGTAGTGATAGAGACAGCGGTAGTGCTGCTTAGGAGTTATGATAGTGATAGAGACAGCGGGTGTGCTGCTTAGGAGTGATGGTAGTGATAGAGACAGCGGGCGTGCTGCCCAGATGTGATGTTAGTGATAAAGACAGCGGTAGTGCTGCTTAGGAGTTATGGTAGTGATAGAGACAGCGGGCGTGCTGCTTAGGAGTGATGGTAGTGATAGAGACAGCGGTAGTGCTGTTTAGGAGTTATGATAGTGATAGAGACAGTGGGCGTGCTGCTTAGGATTTATGATAGTGATAGAGACAGTGGACGTGCTGCTTAGGAGTTATGGTAGTGATAGAGAAAGCGGGCGTGCTGCTTAGGAGTTATGATAGTTATAGAGACAGCGGGCGTGCTGCTTAGGAGTGATGATAGTGATAAAGACAGCGGTTGTGCTGCTTAGGAGTTATGATAGTTATAGAGATAGCGGGCGTGCTGCTTAGGAGTTATGGCAGTGACAGAGACAGAGGGCGTGCTGCCTAGGAGTTATGATAGTGATAGAGACAGCGGGCGGGCTGCTTAGGAGTGATGGTAGAGATAGAGACAGTGGGCGTGCTGCTTAGGAGTTATGGTAGTGATAGAGACAGCGGGCGTGCTTCTTAGGAGTGATGGTAGTGATAGAGACAGCAGGCGTGCTGCTTAGGAGTGATGGTAGAGATAGAGACAGTGGGCGTGCTGCTTAGGAGTTATGGTAGTGATAGAGACAGCGGGTGTGCTGCTTAGGAGTGATGGTAGAGATAGAGACAGTGGGCGTGCTGCTTAGGAGTTATGGTAGTGATAGAGACAGCGGGCGTGCTGCCCAGGAGTTATGATAGTGATAGAGACAGCGGGCGTGCTGTTTAGGAGTTATGGTAGTGATAGAGACAGTTGGCGTGCTGCTTAGGAGTTATGGTAGTGATAGAGACAGCGGGCGTGCTGCTTAGGAGTTATGGTAGTGATAGAGACAGCAGGCGTGCTGCTTAGGAGTGATGGTAGTGATAGAGAGAGCGGGCGTGCTGCTTAGGAGTGATGGTAGTGATAGAGACAGCGGGCATGCTGCTTAGGAGTGATGATAGTGATAGAGACAGCGGGTGTGCTGCTTAGGATTTATGGCAGTGATATAGACAGCGGGCGTGCTGCTTAGGAGTTATGGTAGTGATGGAGAAGGGGGGCGTGCTGCTTAGAAGTTATGATAGTGATAGAGACAGTGGGCGTGCTGCTTAGGAGTTATGATAGTGAAAGAGACAGCTGGCGTGCTGCTTAGGAGTTATGGTAGTGATAGAGACAGCGGGAGTGCTGCTTAGGAGTTATGGCAGTGATAGAGACAGCGGGAATGCTGCCCAGGAGCTATTGTAGTGATAGAGACAGCAGGCGTGCTGCTTAGGAGTAATGGTAGTGATAGAGACAGCGGGTGTGCTGCTTAGGAGTTATGGTAGTGATAGAGACAGCGGGCATGCTGCCCAGGAGCTATTGTAGTGATAGAGACAGCGGGCGTGCTGCCCAGGAGCTATTGTAGTGATAGAGACAGCGGGGGCGTGCTGCCCAGGAGCTATTGTAGTGATAGAGACAGCGGGCGTGCTGCTTAGGAGTAATGGTAGTGATAGAGACAGCGGGCGTGCTGCTTAGGAGTGATGGTAGTGATAGAGACAGCGGGTTTGCTGCTTTGGAGTGATGGTAGTGATAGAGACAGCGGGCGTGCTGCTTAGGAGTTATGGTAGTGATGGAGACAGTGGGCGTGCTGCTTAGGAGTTATGATAGTGATAGAGACAGCGGTAGGGCTGCTTAGGAGTTATGATAGTGATAGAGACAGCGGGTGTGCTGCTTTGGAGTTATTGTAGTGATAGAGACAGCAGGCGTGCTGCCCAGGAGTTATGATAGTGATAGAGACAGCAGGTGTGCTGCTTAGGAGTTATGCTAGTGATGGAGATAGTGGGCGTGCTGCTTAGGAGTTATGGTAGTGATAGAGAAAGCGGGCGTGCTGCTTAGCAGTTATGGCAGTGATAGAGACAGCGGGCGTGCTGCCTAGGAGTTATGATAGTGATAGAGACAGCAGGCATGCTGCTTAGGAGTGATGGTAGAGATAGAGACAGTGGGCGTGCTGCTTAGGAATTATGGTAGTGATAGAGACAGCGGGCATGCTGCTTAGGAGTGATGGTAGAGATAGAGACAGTGGGCGTGCTGCTTAGGAGTTATGGTAGTGATAGAGACAGCGGGCGTGCTGCTTAGGAGTGATGGTAGAGATAGAGACAGTGGGCGTGCTGCTTAGGAGTTATGGTAGTGATAGAGACAGCGGGCGTGCTGCTTAGGAGTGATGGTAGTGATAGAGACAGCAGGCGTGCTGCTTAGGAGTGATGGTAGAGATAGAGACAGTGGGCGTGCTGCTTAGGAGTTATGGTAGTGATAGAGACAGCGGGCGTGCTGCTTAGGAGTGATGGTAGAGATAGAGACAGTGGGCGTGCTGCTTAGGAGTTATGGTAGTGATAGAGACAGCGGGCGTGCTGCCCAGGAGATATGATAGTGATAGAGACAGTGGGCGTGCTGCTTAGGAGTTATGGTAGTGATAGAGACAGCGGGCGTGCTGCTTAGGAGTTATGGCAGTGATAGAGACAGCAAGCGTGCTGCTGAGGAGTAATGGTAGTGATAGAGACAGCGGGCGTGCTGCTTAGGAGTTATGGCAGTGATAGTGACAGCAGGCGTGCTGCTTAGGAGTTATGGTAGTGATAGAGACAGCGGGCGTGCTGCTTAGGAGTTATGGTAGTGATAGAGACAGCGGGCGTGCTGCTTAGGAGTCATGGTAATGATAGAGACAGCGGGAGTGCTGCTAAGGAGTGATGGTAGTGATAGAGACAGCGGGCGTGCTGCTTAGGAGTTATGGTAGTGATAGAGACAGCAGGCGTACTGCTTAGGAGTTATGGTAGTGATAGAGACAGCAGGCGTGCTGCTTAGGAGAAATGGTAGTGAGAGAGACAGCAGGCGTGCTGCATAGGAGTTATGATAGTTATAGAGACAGCGGGCGTGCTGCTTAGGAGTCATGGTAATGATAGAGACAGCGGGCATGCTGCTTAGGAGTGATGATACTGATAGAGACAGCGGGCGTGCTGCTTAGGAGTTATGATAGTTATAGAGACAGCGGGCGTGCTGCTTAGGAGTTATGGTAGTGATAGAGACAGTGGGCGTGCTGCTTAGGAGTGATGATAGTGATAGAGACAGCGGGCGTGCTGCCCAGGAGTTATGATAGTGATAGAGACAGTGGGCGTGCTGCTTAGGAGTTATGGTAGTGATGGAGATAGTGGGCGTGCTGCTTAGGAGTTATGGTAATGATAGAGACAGCGGGCGTGCTGCTTAGGAGTTATGGCAGTGATAGAGACAGCGGGCATGCTGCCTAGGAGTTATGATAGTGATAGAGACAGCGGGCGTGCTGCTTAGGAGTTATGGTAGTGATAGAGACAGCGGGCGTGCTGCTTAGGAGTGATGGTAGAGATAGAGACAGTGGGCGTGCTGCTTAGGAGTTATGGTAGTGATAGAGACAGCGGGAGTGCTGCTTAGGAGTGATGGTAGTGATAGAGACAGCAGGCGTGCTGCTTAGGAGTGATGGTAGAGAAAGAGACAGTGGGCGTGCTGCTTAGGAGTTATGGTAGTGATAGAGACAGCGGGCGTGCTGCTTAGGAGTGATGGTAGAGATAGAGACAGTGGGCGTGCTGCTTGGGAGTTATGGTAGTGATAGAGACAGCGGGCATGCTGCTTAGGAGTGATGATAGTTATAGAGACAGCGGGCGTGCTGCTTAGGAGTGATGGTAGAGAAAGAGACAGTGGGCGTGCTGCTTAGGAGTTATGGTAGTGATAGAGACAGCGGGCGTGCTGCTTAGGAGTGATGGTAGAGATAGAGACAGTGGGCGTGCTGCTTGGGAGTTATGATAGTGATAGAGACAGCGGGCGTGCTGCTTAGGAGTGATGATACTGATAGAGACAGCGGGCGTGCTGCTTAGGAGTTATGATAGTTATAGAGACAGCGGGCGTGCTGCTTAGGAGTTATGGTAGTGATAGAGACAGCGGGCATGCTGCTTAGGAGTGATGATAGTGATAGAGACAGCGGGCGTGCTGCCCAGGAGTTATGATAGTGATAGAGACAGCGGGTGTGCTGCTTAGGAGTTATGGTAGCGATGGAGATAGTGGGCGTGCTGCTTAGGAGTTATGGTAGTGATAGAGACAGTGGGCGTGCTGCTTAGGAGTTATGGTAGTGATGGAGATAGTGGGCGTGCTGCTTAGGAGTTATGGTAGTGATAGAGACAGCGGGCGTGCTGCTTAGGAGTGATGATACTGATAGAGACAGCGGGCGTGCTGCTTAGGAGTTATGATAGTTATAGAGACAGCGGGCGTGCTGCTTAGGAGTTATGGTAGTGATAGAGACAGCGGGCGTGCTGCTTAGGAGTGATGATACTGATAGAGACAGCGGGCGTGCTGCTTAGGAGTTATGATAGTTATAGAGACAGCGGGCGTGCTGCTTAGGAGTTATGGTAGTGATAGAGGCAGCGGGCATGCTGCTTAGGAGTGATGATAGTGATAGAGACAGCGGGCGTGCTGCCCAGGAGTTATGATAGTGATAGAGACAGCGGGTGTGCTGCTTAGGAGTTATGGTAGTGATGGAGATAGTGGGCGTGCTGCTTAGGAGTTATGGTAGTGATAGAGACAGTGGGCATGCTGCTTAGGAGTTATGGTAGTGATGGAGATAGTGGGCGTGCTGCTTAGGAGTTATGGTAGTGATAGAGACAGCGGGCGTGCTGCTTAGGAGTTAGGGCAGTGATAGAGACAGTGGGCATGCTGCCTAGGAGTTATGATAGTGATAGAGACAGCGGGCGTGCTGCTTAGGAGTTATGGTAGTGATAGAGACAGCGGGCGTGCTGCTTAGGAGTGATGGTAGAGATAGAGACAGTGGGCGTGCTGCTTAGGAGTTATGGTAGTGATAGAGACAGCGGGCGTGCTGCTTAGAAGTTATGATAGTGATAGAGACAGCGGGTGTGCTGCTTTGGAGTTATTGTAGTGATAGAGACAGCGGGCATGCTGCCCAGGAGTTATGGTAGTGATAGAGACAGCTGTAGTGCTGCTTAGGAGTTATGATAGTGATAGAGACAGCGGGTGTGCTGCTTAGGAGTGATGGTAGTGATAGAGACAGCGGGCGTTCTGCCCAGGAGTGATGTTAGTGATAGAGACAGCGGTAGTGCTGCTTAGGATTTATGGTAGTGATAGAGACAGCGGGCGTGCTGCTTAGGAGTGATGGTAGTGATAGAGACAGCGGTAGTGCTGTTTATGAGTTATGATAGTGATAGAGACAGTGAGCGTGCTGCTTAGGATTTATTATAGTGATAGAGACAGTGGACGTGCTGCTTAGGAGTTATGGTAGTGATAGAGAAAGCGGGCGTGCTGCTTAGGAGTTATGATAGTTATAGAGACAGCGGGTGTGCTGCTTAGGAGTGATGATAGTGATAAAGACAGCGGGTGTGCTGCTTAGGAGTTATGATAGTTATAGAGATAGCGGGCGTGCTGCTTAGGAGTTATGGCAGTGACAGAGACAGAGGGCGTGCTGCCTAGGAGTTATGATAGTGAAAGAGACAGCGGGCGGGCTGCTTAGGAGTTATGGTAGTGATAGAGACAGCGGGCGTGCTGCTTAGGAGTGATGGTAGAGATAGAGACAGTGGGCGTGCTGCTTAGGAGTTATGGTAGTGATAGAGACAGCGGGCGTGCTGCCCAGGAGTTATGATAGTGATAGAGACAGCGGGCATGCTGCTTAGGAGTGATGATAGTGATAGAGACAGCGGGTGTGCTGCTTAGGATTTATGGCAGTGATATAGACAGCGGGCGTGCTGCTTAGGAGTTATGATAGTGATAGAGACAGTGGGCGTGCTGCTTAGGAGTTATGGTAGTGATAGAGACAGCGGGAGTGCTGCTTAGGAGTTATGGCAGTGATAGAGACAGCGGGAATGCTGCCCAGGAGCTATTGTAGTGATAGAGACAGCAGGCGTGCTGCTTAGGAGTAAAGGTAGTGATAGAGACAGCGGGTGTGCTGCTTAGGAGTTATGGTAGTGATAGAGACAGCGGGCATGCTGCCCAGGAGCTATTGTAGTGATAGAGACAGCGGGCGTGCTGCCCAGGAGCTATTGTAGTGATAGAGACAGCGGGGGGCGTGCTGCCCAGGAGCTATTGTAGTGATAGAGACAGCGGGCGTGCTGCTTAGGAGTAATGGTAGTGATAGAGACAGCGGGCGTGCTGCTTAGGAGTGATGGTAGTGATAGAGACAGCGGGTGTGCTGCTTTGGAGTGATGGTAGTGATAGAGACAGCGGGCGTGCTGCTTAGGAGTTATGGTAGTGATGGAGACAGTGGGTGTGCTGCTTAGGAGTTATGATAGTGATAGAGACAGCGGTAGGGCTGCTTAGGAGTTATGATAGTGATAGAGACAGCGGGTGTGCTGCTTTGGAGTTATTGTAGTGATAGAGACAGCGGGCGTGCTGCCCAGGAGTGATGTTAGTGATAGAGACAGCGGTAGTGCTGCCTAGGAGTGATGGTAGTGATAAAGACAGCGGGCGTGCTGCCCAGGAGTTATGATAGTGATAGAGACAGTGGACGTGCTGCTTAGGAGTTATGGTAGTGATAGAGACAGCGGGCGTGCTGCTTAGGAGTTATGGTAGTGATAGAGACAGCAGGCGTGCTGCCCAGGAGTTATGATAGTGATAGAGACAGCGGGCGTGCTGCTTAGGAGTTATGGTAGTGATGGAGATAGTGGGGGTGCTGCTTAGGAGTTATGGTAGTGATAGAGAAAGCGGGCGTGCTGCTTAGCAGTTATGGCAGTGATAGAGACAGCGGGCGTGCTGCCTAGGAGTTATGATAGTGATAGAGACAGCGGGCCTGCTGCTTAGGAATTATGGTAGTGATAGAGACAGCGGGCATGCTGCTTAGGAGTGATGGTAGAGATAGAGACAGTTGGCGTGCTGCTTAGGAGTTATGGTAGTGATAGAGACAGCGGGCGTGCTGCTTAGGAGTGATGGTAGTGATAGAGACAGCAGGCGTGCTGCTTAGGAGTGATGGTAGTGATAGAGACAGTGGGCGTGCTGCTTAGGAGTTATGGTAGTGATAGAGACAGCGGGCGTGCTGCTTAGGAGTGATGGTAGAGATAGAGACAGTGGGCGTGCTGCTTAGGAGTTATGGTAGTGATAGAGACAGCGGGCGTGCTGCTTAGGAGTTATGGCAGTGATAGAGACAGCGAGCGTGCTGCTGAGGAGTTATGGTAGTCATAGAGACAGCGGGCGTGCTGCTTAGGAGTTATGGCAGTGATAGTGACAGCAGGCGTGCTGCTTAGGAGTTATGGTAGTGATAGAGACAGCGGGCGTGCTGCTTAGGAGTTATGGTAGTGATAGAGACAGCGGGCGTGCTGCTTGGGAGTCATGGTAATGATAGAGACAGCGGGCGTGCTGCTTAGGAGTGATGGTAGTGATAGAGACAGCGGGCGTGCTGCTTAGGAGTTATGGTAGTGATAGAGACAGCAGGCGTGCTGCTTAGGAGTTATGGTAGTGATAGGGACAGCAGGCGTGCTGCTTAGGAGAAATGGTAGTGAGAGAGACAGCAGGCGTGCTGCTTAGGAGTTATGATAGTTATAGAGACAGCGGGCGTGCTGCTTAGGAGTCATGGTAATGATAGAGACAGCGGGCATGCTGCTTAGGAGTGATGATACTGATAGAGACAGCGGGCGTGCTGCTTAGGAGTTATGGTAGTGATAGAGACAGCGGGCGTGCTGCTTAGGAGTGATGATAGTGATAGAGACAGCGGGCGTGCTGCCCAGGAGTTATGATAGTGATAGAGACAGCGGGCGTGCTGCTTAGGAGTTATGGTAGTGATGGAGATAGTGGGCGTGCTGCTTAGGAGTTATGGTAGTGATAGAGACAGTGGGCGTGCTGCTTAGGAGTTATGGTAGTGATGGAGATAGTGGGCGTGCTGCTTAGGAGTTATGGTAGTGATAGAGACAGCGGGCGTGCTGCCTAGGAGTTATGATAGTGATAGAGACAGCGGGCGTGCTGCTTAGGAGTTATGGTAGTGATAGAGACAGCAGGCGTGCTGCTTAGGAGTGATGTTAGAGATAGAGACAGTGGGCGTGCTGCTTAGGAGTTATGGTAGTGATAGAGACAGCGGGCGTGCTGCTTAGGAGTGATGGTAGAGATAGAGACAGTGGGCGTGCTGCTTGGGAGTTATGGTAGTGATAGAGAAAGCGGGCGTGCTGCCCAGGAGTTATGATAGTGATAGAGACAGCGGGCGTGCTGCTTAGGAGTGATGATACTGATAGAGACAGCGGGCGTGCTGCTTAGGAGTTATGATAGTTATAGAGACAGCGGGCGTGCTGCTTAGGAGTTATGGTAGTGATAGAGACAGCGGGCGTGCTGCTTAGGAGTGATGATAGTGATAGAGACAGCGGGCGTGCTGCCCAGGCGTTATGATAGTGATAGAGACAGCGGGTGTGCTGCTTAGGAGTTATGGTAGTGATGGAGACAGTGGGCGTGCTGCTTAGGAGTTATGGTAGTGATAGAGACAGTGGGCGTGCTGCTTAGGAGTTATGGTAGTGATGGAGATAGTGGGCGTGCTGCTTAGGAGTTATGGTAGTGATAGAGACAGCGGGCGTGCTGCTTAGGAGTTATGGCAGTGATAGAGACAGCGTGCATGCTGCCTAGGAGTTATGATAGTGATAGAGACAGCGGGCGTGCTGCTTAGGAGTTATGGTAGTGATAGAGACAGCGGGCGTGCTGCTTAGGAGTGATGGTAGAGATAGAGACAGTGGGCGTGCTGCTTAGGAGTTATGGTAGTGATAGAGACAGCGGGCGTGCTGCTTAGGAGTGATGGTAGTGATAGAGACAGCGGGCGTGCTGCTTAGGAGTAATGGTAGAGAAAGAGACAGCAGGCATGCTGCTTAGGAGTTATGGTAGTGATAGAGACAGTGGGCGTGCTGCTTAGGAGTTATGGTAGTGATGGAGATAGTGGGCGTGCTGCTTAGGAGTTATGGTAGTGATAGAGACAGCGGGCATGCTGCCTAGGAGTTATGATAGTGATAGAGACAGCGGGCGTGCTGCTTTGGAGTTATGGTAGTGATAGAGACAGCGGGCGTGCTGCTTAGGAGTGATGTTAGAGATAGAGACAGTGGGCGGGCTGCTTAGGAGTTATGGTAGTGATAGAGACAGCGGGCGTGCTGCTTAGGAGTGATGGTAGAGATAGAGACAGTGGGCGTGCTGCTTAGGAGTTATGGTAGTGATAGAGACAGCGGGCGTGCTGCCCAGGAGTTATGATAGTGATAGAGACAGCGGGCGTGCTGCTTAGGAGTTATGGTAGTGATAGAGACAGCAGGCGTGCTGCTTAGGAGTGATGGTAGTGATAGAGAGAGCAGGCGTGCTGCTTAGGAGTGATGGTAGTGATAGAGACAGCGGGCATGCTGCTTAGGAGTGATGATAGTGATAGAGACAGCGGGCGTGCTGCTTAGGAGTTATGGTAGTGATGGAGAAGGGGGGCGTGCTGCTTAGAAGTTATGATAGTGATAAAGACAGTGGGCGTGCTGCTTAGGAGTTATGGTAGTGATAGAGACAGCGGGAGTGCTGCTTAGGAGTTATGGCAGTGATAGAGACAGCGGGAATGCTGCCCAGGAGCTATTGTAGTGATAGAGACAGCAGGCGTGCTGCTTAGGAGTAATGGTAGTGATAGAGACAGCGGGTGTGCTGCTTAGGAGTTATGGTAGTGATAGAGACAGCGGGCATGCTGCCCAGGAGCTATTGTAGTGATAGAGACAGCGGGCGTGCTGCCCAGGAGCTATTGTAGTGATAGAGACAGCGGGGGGCGTGCTGCCCAGGAGCTATTGTAGTGATAGAGACAGCGGGCGTGCTGCTTAGGAGTAATGGTAGTGATAGAGACAGCGGGCGTGCTGCTTAGGAGTGATGGTAGTGATAGAGACAGCGGGTGTGCTGCTTTGGAGTGATGGTAGTGATAGAGACAGCGGGCGTGCTGCTTAGGAGTTATGGTAGTGATGGAGACAGTGGGTGTGCTGCTTAGGAGTTATGATAGTGATAGAGACAGCGGTAGGGCTTCTTAGGAGTTATGATAGTGATAGAGACAGCGGGTGTGCTGCTTTGGAGTTATTGTAGTGATAGAGACAGCGGGCGTGCTGCCCAGGAGTGATGTTAGTGATAGAGACAGCGGTAGTGCTGCCTAGGAGTGATGGTAGTGATAAAGACAGCGGGCGTGCTGCCCAGGAGTTATGATAGTGATAGAGACAGTGGACGTGCTGCTTAGGAGTTATGGTAGTGATAGAGACAGCGGGCGTGCTGCTTAGGAGTTATGGTAGTGATAGAGACTGCAGGCGTGCTGCCCAGGAGTTATGATAGTGATAGAGACAGCGGGCGTGCTGCTTAGGAGTTATGGTAGTGATGGAGATAGTGGGGGTGCTGCTTAGGAGTTATGGTAGTGATAGAGAAAGCGGGCGTGCTGCTTAGCAGTTATGGCAGTGATGGAGACAGCGGGCCTGCTGCTTAGGAATTATGGTAGTGATAGAGACAGCGGGCATGCTGCTTAGGAGTGATGGTAGAGATAGAGACAGTTGGCGTGCTGCTTAGGAGTTATGATAGTGATAGAGACAGCGGGCCTGCTGCTTAGGAATTATGGTAGTGATAGAGACAGCGGGCATGCTGCTTAGGAGTGATGGTAGAGATAGAGACAGTTGGCGTGCTGCTTAGGAGTTATGGTAGTGATAGAGACAGCGGGCGTGCTGCTTAGGAGTGATGGTAGTGATAGAGACAGCAGGCGTGCTGCTTAGGAGTGATGGTAGTGATAGAGACAGTGGGCGTGCTGCTTAGGAGTTATGGTAGTGATAGAGACAGCGGGCGTGCTGCTTAGGAGTGATGGTAGAGATAGAGACAGTGGGCGTGCTGCTTAGGAGTTATGGTAGTGATAGAGACAGCGGGCGTGCTGCCCAGGAGATATGATAGTGATAGAGACAGTGGGCGTGCTGCTTAGGAGTTATGGTAGTGATAGAGACAGCGGGCGTGCTGCTTAGGAGTTATGGCAGTGATAGAGACAGCGAGCGTGCTGCTGAGGAGTTATGGTAGTCATAGAGACAGCGGGCGTGCTGCTTAGGAGTTATGGCAGTGATAGTGACAGCAGGCGTGCTGCTTAGGAGTTATGGTAGTGATAGAGACAGCGGGCGTGCTGCTTAGGAGTTATGGTAGTGATAGAGACAGCGGGCGTGCTGCTTAGGAGTCATGGTAATGATAGAGACAGCGGGCGTGCTGCTTAGGAGTGATGGTAGTGATAGAGACAGCGGGCGTGCTGCTTAGGAGTTATGGTAGTGATAGAGACAGCAGGCGTGCTGCTTAGGAGTTATGGTAGTGATAGGGACAGCAGGCGTGCTGCTTGGGAGAAATGGTAGTGAGAGAGACAGCAGGCGTGCTGCTTAGGAGTTATGATAGTTATAGAGACAGCGGGCGTGCTGCTTAGGAGTCATGGTAATGATAGAGACAGCGGGCATGCTGCTTAGGAGTGATGATACTGATAGAGACAGCAGGGGTGCTGCTTAGGAAATATGGTAGTGATAGAGACAGCGGGCGTGCTGCTTAGGAGTGATGATAGTGATAGAGACAGCGGGCGTGCTGCCCAGGAGTTATGATAGTGATAGAGACAGCGGGCGTGCTGCTTAGGAGTTATGGTAGTGATGGAGATAGTGGGCGTGCTGCTTAGGAGTTATGGTAGTGATAGAGACAGTGGGCGTGCTGCTTAGGAGTTATGGTAGTGATGGAGATAGTGGGCGTGCTGCTTAGGAGTTATGGTAGTGATAGAGACAGCGGGCGTGCTGCTTAGGAGTTATGGCAGTGATAGAGACAGCGGGCATGCTGCCTAGGAGTTATGATAGTGATAGAGACAGCGGGCGTGCTGCTTAGGAGTTATGGTAGTGATAGAGACAGCAGGCGTGCTGCTTAGGAGTGATGGTAGAGAAAGAGACAGTGGGCGTGCTGCTTAGGAGTTATGGTAGTGATAGAGACAGCGGGCGTGCTGCTTAGGAGTGATGGTAGAGATAGAGACAGTGGGCGTGCTGCTTGGGAGTTATGGTAGTGATAGAGAAAGCGGGCGTGCTGCCCAGGAGTTATGATAGTGATAGAGACAGCGGGCGTGCTGCTTAGGAGTGATGATACTGATAGAGACAGCGGGCGTGCTGCTTAGGAGTTATGATAGTTATAGAGACAGCGGGCGTGCTGCTTAGGAGTTATGGTAGTGATAGAGACAGCGGGTGTGCTGCTTAGGAGTGATGATAGTGATAGAGACAGCGGGCGTGCTGCCCAGGCGTTATGATAGTGATAGAGACAGCGGGTGTGCTGCTTAGGAGTTATGGTAGTGATGGAGACAGTGGGCGTGCTGCTTAGGAGTTATGGTAGTGATAGATACAGTGGGCGTGCTGCTTAGGAGTTATGGTAGTGATGGAGATAGTGGGCGTGCTGCTTAGGAGTTATGGTAGTGATAGAGACAGCGGGCGTGCTGCTTAGGAGTTATGATAGTGATAGAGACAGCGGGCGTGCTGCTTAGGAGTTATGGTAGTGATAGAGACAGCGGGCGTGCTGCTTAGGAGTGATGGTAGAGATAGAGACAGTGGGCGTGCTGCTTAGGAGTTATGGTAGTGATAGAGACAGCGGGCGTGCTGCTTAGGAGTGATGGTAGTGATAGAGACAGCAGGCGTGCTGCTTAGGAGTGATGGTAGAGAAAGAGACAGCAGGCATGCTGCTTAGGAGTTATGGTAGTGATAGAGACAGTGGGCGTGCTGCTTAGGAGTTATGGTAGTGATGGAGATAGTGGGCATGCTGCCTAGGAGTTATGATAGTGATAGAGACAGCGGGCGTGCTGCTTTGGAGTTATGGTAGTGATAGAGACAGCGGGCGTGCTGCTTAGGAGTGATGTTAGAGATAGAGACAGTGGGCGTGCTGCTTAGGAGTTATGGTAGTGATAGAGACAGCGGGCGTGCTGCTTAGGAGTGATGGTAGAGATAGAGACAGTGGGCGTGCTGCTTAGGAGTTATGATAGTTATAGAGACAGCTGGCGTGCTGCTTAGGAGTTATGGTAGTGATAGAGACAGCGGGCGTGCTGCTTAGGAGTGATGATAGTGATAGAGACAGCGGGCGTGCTGCCCAGGAGTTATGATAGTGATAGAGACAGCGGGTGTGCTGCTTAGGAGTTATGGTAGTGATGGAGACAGTGGGCGTGCTGCTTAGGAGTTATGGTAGTGATAGAGACAGTGGGCGTGCTGCTTAGGAGTTATGGTAGTGATGGAGATAGTGGGCGTGCTGCTTAGGAGTTATGGTAGTGATAGAGACAGCGGGCGTGCTGCTTAGGAGTTATGGCAGTGATAGAGACAGCGGGCATGCTGCCTAGGAGTTATGATAGTGATAGAGACAGCGGGCGTGCTGCTTAGGAGTTATGGTAGTGATAGAGACAGCGGGCGTGCTGCTTAGGAGTGATGGTAGAGATAGAGACAGTGGGCGTGCTGCTTAGGAGTTATGGTAGTGATAGAGACAGCGGGCGTGCTGCTTAGGAGTGATGGCAGTGATAGAGACAGCAGGCGTGCTGCTTAGGAGTGATGGTAGAGAAAGAGACAGCAGGCATGCTGCTTAGGAGTTATGGTAGTGATAGAGTCAGCGGGCGTGCTGCTTAGGAGTGATGGTAGTGATAGAGACAGCGGGCGTGCTGCTTAGGAGTGATGGTAGAGATAGAGACAGTGGGCGTGCTGCTTGGGAGTTATGGTAGTGATAGAGAAAGCGGGCGTGCTGCCCAGGAGTTATGATAGTGATAGAGACAGCGGGCGTGCTGCTTAGGAGTTATGGTAGTGATAGAGAAAGCGGGCGTGCTGCCCAGGAGTTATGATAGTGATAGAGACAGCGGGCGTGCTGCTTAGGAGTTATTGTAGTGATAGAAACAGCAGGCGTGCTGCTTAGGAGTGATGGTAGTGATAGAGACTGCGTGCGTGCTGCTTATGAGTGATGGTAGTGATAGAGACAGCGGGCGTGCAGCTTAGGAGTGATGATAGTGATAGAGACAGCGGGGGTGCTGCTTAGGAGTTATGATAGTTATAGAGACAGCGGGCGTGCTGCTTAGGAGTTATGGTAGTGATAGAGACAGCGGGCGTGCTGCTTAGGAGTGATGATAGTGATAGAGACAGCGGGCGTGCTGCCCAGGAGTTATGATAGTGATAGAGACAGCGGGTGTGCTGCTTTGGAGTTATTGTAGTGATAGAGACAGCGGGCGTGCTGCCCAGGAGTTATGGTAGTGATAGAGACAGCGGTAGTGCTGCTTAGGAGTTATGATAGTGATAGAGACAGCGGGTGTGCTGCTTAGGAGTGATGGTAGTGATAGAGACAGCGGGTGTGCTGCCCAGGAGTGATGTTAGTGATAGAGACAGCGATAGTGCTGCTTAGGAGTGATGGTAGTGATAGAGACAGCGGTAGTGCTGTTTAGGAGTTATGATAGTGATAGAGACAGTGGACGTGCTGCTTAGGAGTTATGGTAGTGATAGAGAAAGCGGGAGTGCTGCTTAGGAGTTATGATAGTTATAGAGACAGCGGGCGTGCTGCTTAGGAGTGATGATAGTGATAAAGACAGGGGGCGTGCTGCTTAGGAGTTATGATAGTGATAAAGACAGCGGGCGTGCTGCTTTGGATTTATGATAGTAATAGAGACAGTGGACGTGCTGCTTAGGAGTTATGGTAGTGATAGAGAAAGCGGGAGTGCTGCTTAGGAGTTATGATAGTTATAGAGACAGCGGGCGTGCTGCTTAGGAGTTATGATAGTTATAGAGATAGCGGGCGTGCTGCTTAGGAGTTATGATAGTTATAGAGATAGCGGGCGTGCTGCTTAGGAGTTATGGCATTGACAGAGACAGAGGCGTGCTGCCTAGGAGTTATGGTAGTGATAGAGAAAGCGGGCGTGCTGCTTAGGAGTTATGCTAGTGATAGAGACAGCGGGCGTGCTGCTTAGGAGTGATGGTAGAGATAGAGACAGTGGGCGTGCTGCTTAGGAGTTATGGTAGTGATAGAGACAGCGGGTGTGCTGCTTAGGAGTGATGGTAGTGATAGAGACAGCGGGCGTGCTGCCCAGGAGTTATGATAGTGATAGAGACAGCGGGCGTGCTGCTTAGGAGTTATGATAGTGATAGAGACAGCGGGCGTGCTGCTTAGGAGTTATGGTAGTGATAGAGACAGCAGGCGTGCTGCTTAGGAGTGATGGTAGTGATAGAGACAGCGGGAGTGCTGCTTAGGAGTTATGGCAGTGATAGAGACAGCGGGAATGCTGCCCAGGAGCTATTGTAGTGATAGAGACAGCAGGCGTGCTGCTTAGGAGTAATGGTAGTGATAGAGACAGCGGGTGTGCTGCTTAGGAGTTATGGTAGTGATAGAGACAGCGGGCATGCTGCCCAGGAGCTATTGTAGTGATAGAGACAGCGGGCGTGCTGCCCAGGAGCTATTGTAGTGATAGAGACAGCGGGCGTGCTGCCCAGGAGCTATTGTAGTGATAGAGACAGCGGGCGTGCTGCTTAGGAGTAATGGTAGTGATAGAGACAGCGGGCGTGCTGCTTAGTAGTGATGGTAGTGATAGAGACAGCGGGTGTGCTGCTTTGGAGTGATGGTAGTGATAGAGACAGCTGGTGTGCTGCTTAGGAGTTATGGTAGTGATGGAGACAGTGGGCGTGCTGCTTAGGAGTTATGATAGTGATAGAGACAGCGGTAGTGCTGCTTAGGAGTTATGATAGTGATAGAGTCAGCGGGTGTGCTGCTTTGGAGTTATTGTAGTGATAGAGACAGCGGACGTGCTGCCCAGGAGTGATGGTAGTGATAGAGACAGCGGTAGTGCTGCCTAGGAGTGATGGTAGTGATAGAGACAGCGGGCGTGCTGCCCAGGAGTTATGATAGTGATAGAGACAGTGGACGTGCTGCTTAGGAGTTATGGTAGTGATAGAGACTGCGGGCATGCTGCTTAGGAGTTATGGTAGTGATAGAGACAGCAGGCGTGCTGCCCAGGAGTTATGATAGTGATAGAGACAGCGGGCGTGCTGCTTAGGAGTTATGGTAGTGATGGAGATAGTGGGCGTGCTGCTTAGGAGTTATGGTAGTGATAGAGAAAGCGGGCGTGCTGCTTAGCAGTTATGGCAGTGATAGAGACAGCGGGCGTGCTGCCTAGGAGTTATGATAGTGATAGAGACAGCGGGCCTGCTGCTTAGGAATTATGGTAGTGATAGAGACAGCGGGCGTGCTGCTTAGGAGTGATGGTAGAGATAGAGACCGTTGGCGTGCTGCTTAGGAGTTATGGTAGTGATAGAGACAGCGGGCGTGCTGCTTAGGAGTGATGGTAGTGATAGAGACAGCAGGCGTGCTGCTTAGGAGTGATGGTAGAGATAGAGACAGTGGGCGTGCTGCTTAGGAGTTATGGTAGTGATAGAGACAGCGGGCGTGCTGCCCAGGAGATATGATAGTGATAGAGACAGTGGGCGTGCTGCTTAGGAGTTATGGTAGTGATAGAGACAGCGGGCGTGCTGCTTAGGAGTTATGGCAGTGATAGAGACAGCGAGCGTGCTGCTGAGGAGTTATGGTAGTGATAGAGACAGCGGGCGTGCTGCTTAGGAGTGATGGTAGTGATAGAGACAGCGGGCATGCTGCTTAGGAGTGATGGTAGTGATAGAGACAGCGGGCATGCTGCTTAGGAGTTATGATAGTGATAGAGACAGCGGGCATGCTGCTTAGGAGTTATGATAGTGATAGCGACAGTGGGCATGCTGCTTAGGAGAAATGGTAGTGAGAGAGACAGCAGGCGTGCTGCTTAGGAGTTATGATAGTTATAGAGACAGCGGGCGTGTTTCTTAGGAGTCATGGTAATGATAGAGACAGCGGGCATGCTGCTTAGGAGTGATGATACTGATAGAGACAGCGGGCGTGCTGCTTAAGAGTTATGATAGTTATAGAGACAGCGGGCGTGCTGCTTAGGAGTTATGGTAGTGATAGAGACAGCGGGCGTGCTGCTTAGAAGTGATGATAGTGATAGAGACAGCGGGCGTGCTGCCCAGGAGTTATGATAGTGATAGAGACAGCGGGCGTGCTGCTTAGGAGTTATGGTAGTGATGGAGATAGTGGGCATGCTGCTTAGGAGTTATGGTAGTGATAGAGACAGTGGGCGTGCTGCTTAAGAGTTATGGTAGTGATGGAGATAGTGGGTGTGCTGCTTAGGAGTTATGGTAGTGATAGAGAAAGCGGGCGTGCTGCTTAGCAGTTATGGCAGTGATAGAGACAGTGGGCGTGCTGCCTAGGAGTTATGATAGTGATAGAGACAGCGGGCGTGCTGCTTAGGAGTTATGGTAGTGATAGAGACAGCGGGCGTGCTGCTTAGGAGTGATGGTAGTGATAGAGACAGCAGGCGTGCTGCTTAGGAGTGATGGTAGAGATAGAGACAGTGGGCGTGCTGCTTAGGAGTTATGGTAGTGATAGAGACAGCGGGCGTGCTGCCCAGGAGATATGATAGTGATAGAGACAGTGGGCGTGCTGCTTAGGAGTTATGGTAGTGATAGAGACAGCGGGCGTGCTGCTTAGGAGTTATGGCAGTGATAGAGACAGCGAGCGTGCTGCTGAGGAGTTATGGTAGTGATAGAGACAGCGGGCGTGCTGCTTAGGAGTTATGGCAGTGATAGTGACAGCAGGCGTGCTGCTTAGGAGTGATGGTAGTGATAGAGACAGCGGGCATGCTGCTTAGGAGTCATGATAGTGATAGCGACAGTGGGCATGCTGCTTAGGAGTGATGGTAGTGATAGAGACAGCGGGAGTGCTGCTTAGGAGTGATGGTAGTGATAGAGACAGCGTTCGTGCTGCTTAGGAGTTATGATTGTAATAGAGACAGCGGGCATGCTGCTTAGGAGTTATGGTAGTGATAGAGACAGCGGGCGTGCTGCTTAGGAGTGATGGTAGTGATATAGACAGCGGGTGTGCTGCTTAGGAGTTATAATAGTGATAGAGACAGCGGGCGTGCTGCTTAGGAGTGATGGTAGTGATATAGACAGCGGGTGTGCTGCTTAGGAGTTATGATAGTGATAGAGACAGCGGGCGTGCTGCTTAGGAGTTATGGTAGTGATAGAGACAGCGGGCGTGCTGCTTAGGGGTTATGGCAGTGAGAGACAGCAGGCGCGCTGCTTAAGAGTTATGGTAGTGATAGAGACAGCGGGCGTGCTGCTTAGGAGTTATGGTAGTGATAGAGACAGCAGGCATGTTGCTTAGGAGTTATGGTAGTGATGGAGATAGTGGGCGTGCTGCTTAGGAGTTATGGTAGTGATAGAGACAGCGGGCGTGCTGCTTAGGAGTTATGGCAGTGATAGAGACAGCGGGCATGCTGCCTAGGAGTTATGATAGTGATAGAGACAGCGGGCGTGCTGCTTTGGAGTTATGGTAGTGATAGAGACAGCGGGCGTGCTGCTTAGGAGTGATGTTAGAGATAGAGACAGTGGGCGTGCTGCTTAGGAGTTATGGTAGTGATAGAGACAGCGGGCGTGCTGCTTAGGAGTGATGGTAGAGATAGAGACAGTGGGCGTGCTGCTTAGGAGTTATGATAGTTATAGAGACAGCTGGCGTGCTGCTTAGGAGTTATGGTAGTGATAGAGACAGCGGGCGTGCTGCTTAGGAGTGATGATAGTGATAGAGACAGCGGGCGTGCTGCCCAGGAGTTATGATAGTGATAGAGACAGCGGGTGTGCTGCTTAGGAGTTATGGTAGTGATGGAGACAGTGGGCGTGCTGCTTAGGAGTTATGGTAGTGATAGAGACAGTGGGCGTGCTGCTTAGGAGTTATGGTAGTGATGGAGATAGTGGGCGTGCTGCTTAGGAGTTATGGTAGTGATAGAGACAGCGGGCGTGCTGCTTAGGAGTTATGGCAGTGATAGAGACAGCGGGCATGCTGCCTAGGAGTTATGATAGTGATAGAGACAGCGGGCGTGCTGCTTAGGAGTTATGGTAGTGATAGAGACAGCGGGCGTGCTGCTTAGGAGTGATGGTAGAGATAGAGACAGTGGGCGTGCTGCTTAGGAGTTATGGTAGTGATAGAGACAGCGGGCGTGCTGCTTAGGAGTGATGGCAGTGATAGAGACAGCAGGCGTGCTGCTTAGGAGTGATGGTAGAGAAAGAGACAGCAGGCATGCTGCTTAGGAGTTATGGTAGTGATAGAGTCAGCGGGCGTGCTGCTTAGGAGTGATGGTAGTGATAGAGACAGCGGGCGTGCTGCTTAGGAGTGATGGTAGAGATAGAGACAGTGGGCGTGCTGCTTGGGAGTTATGGTAGTGATAGAGAAAGCGGGCGTGCTGCCCAGGAGTTATGATAGTGATAGAGACAGCGGGCGTGCTGCTTAGGAGTTATGGTAGTGATAGAGAAAGCGGGCGTGCTGCCCAGGAGTTATGATAGTGATAGAGACAGCGGGCGTGCTGCTTAGGAGTTATTGTAGTGATAGAAACAGCAGGCGTGCTGCTTAGGAGTGATGGTAGTGATAGAGACTGCGTGCGTGCTGCTTATGAGTGATGGTAGTGATAGAGACAGCGGGCGTGCAGCTTAGGAGTGATGATAGTGATAGAGACAGCGGGGGTGCTGCTTAGGAGTTATGATAGTTATAGAGACAGCGGGCGTGCTGCTTAGGAGTTATGGTAGTGATAGAGACAGCGGGCGTGCTGCTTAGGAGTGATGATAGTGATAGAGACAGCGGGCGTGCTGCCCAGGAGTTATGATAGTGATAGAGACAGCGGGTGTGCTGCTTTGGAGTTATTGTAGTGATAGAGACAGCGGGCGTGCTGCCCAGGAGTTATGGTAGTGATAGAGACAGCGGTAGTGCTGCTTAGGAGTTATGATAGTGATAGAGACAGCGGGTGTGCTGCTTAGGAGTGATGGTAGTGATAGAGACAGCGGGTGTGCTGCCCAGGAGTGATGTTAGTGATAGAGACAGCGATAGTGCTGCTTAGGAGTGATGGTAGTGATAGAGACAGCGGTAGTGCTGTTTAGGAGTTATGATAGTGATAGAGACAGTGGACGTGCTGCTTAGGAGTTATGGTAGTGATAGAGAAAGCGGGAGTGCTGCTTAGGAGTTATGATAGTTATAGAGACAGCGGGCGTGCTGCTTAGGAGTGATGATAGTGATAAAGACAGGGGGCGTGCTGCTTAGGAGTTATGATAGTGATAAAGACAGCGGGCGTGCTGCTTTGGATTTATGATAGTAATAGAGACAGTGGACGTGCTGCTTAGGAGTTATGGTAGTGATAGAGAAAGCGGGAGTGCTGCTTAGGAGTTATGATAGTTATAGAGACAGCGGGCGTGCTGCTTAGGAGTGATGATAGTGATAAAGACAGGGGGCGTGCTGCTTAGGAGTTATGATAGTTATAGAGATAGCGGGCGTGCTGCTTAGGAGTTATGGCATTGACAGAGACAGAGGCGTGCTGCCTAGGAGTTATGGTAGTGATAGAGAAAGCGGGCGTGCTGCTTAGGAGTTATGCTAGTGATAGAGACAGCGGGCGTGCTGCTTAGGAGTGATGGTAGAGATAGAGACAGTGGGCGTGCTGCTTAGGAGTTATGGTAGTGATAGAGACAGCGGGTGTGCTGCTTAGGAGTGATGGTAGTGATAGAGACAGCGGGCGTGCTGCCCAGGAGTTATGATAGTGATAGAGACAGCGGGCGTGCTGCTTAGGAGTTATGATAGTGATAGAGACAGCGGGCGTGCTGCTTAGGAGTTATGGTAGTGATAGAGACAGCAGGCGTGCTGCTTAGGAGTGATGGTAGTGATAGAGACAGCGGGAGTGCTGCTTAGGAGTTATGGCAGTGATAGAGACAGCGGGAATGCTGCCCAGGAGCTATTGTAGTGATAGAGACAGCAGGCGTGCTGCTTAGGAGTAATGGTAGTGATAGAGACAGCGGGTGTGCTGCTTAGGAGTTATGGTAGTGATAGAGACAGCGGGCATGCTGCCCAGGAGCTATTGTAGTGATAGAGACAGCGGGCGTGCTGCCCAGGAGCTATTGTAGTGATAGAGACAGCGGGCGTGCTGCCCAGGAGCTATTGTAGTGATAGAGACAGCGGGCGTGCTGCTTAGGAGTAATGGTAGTGATAGAGACAGCGGGCGTGCTGCTTAGTAGTGATGGTAGTGATAGAGACAGCGGGTGTGCTGCTTTGGAGTGATGGTAGTGATAGAGACAGCTGGTGTGCTGCTTAGGAGTTATGGTAGTGATGGAGACAGTGGGCGTGCTGCTTAGGAGTTATGATAGTGATAGAGACAGCGGTAGTGCTGCTTAGGAGTTATGATAGTGATAGAGTCAGCGGGTGTGCTGCTTTGGAGTTATTGTAGTGATAGAGACAGCGGACGTGCTGCCCAGGAGTGATGGTAGTGATAGAGACAGCGGTAGTGCTGCCTAGGAGTGATGGTAGTGATAGAGACAGCGGGCGTGCTGCCCAGGAGTTATGATAGTGATAGAGACAGTGGACGTGCTGCTTAGGAGTTATGGTAGTGATAGAGACTGCGGGCATGCTGCTTAGGAGTTATGGTAGTGATAGAGACAGCAGGCGTGCTGCCCAGGAGTTATGATAGTGATAGAGACAGCGGGCGTGCTGCTTAGGAGTTATGGTAGTGATGGAGATAGTGGGCGTGCTGCTTAGGAGTTATGGTAGTGATAGAGAAAGCGGGCGTGCTGCTTAGCAGTTATGGCAGTGATAGAGACAGCGGGCGTGCTGCCTAGGAGTTATGATAGTGATAGAGACAGCGGGCCTGCTGCTTAGGAATTATGGTAGTGATAGAGACAGCGGGCGTGCTGCTTAGGAGTGATGGTAGAGATAGAGACCGTTGGCGTGCTGCTTAGGAGTTATGGTAGTGATAGAGACAGCGGGCGTGCTGCTTAGGAGTGATGGTAGTGATAGAGACAGCAGGCGTGCTGCTTAGGAGTGATGGTAGAGATAGAGACAGTGGGCGTGCTGCTTAGGAGTTATGGTAGTGATAGAGACAGCGGGCGTGCTGCCCAGGAGATATGATAGTGATAGAGACAGTGGGCGTGCTGCTTAGGAGTTATGGTAGTGATAGAGACAGCGGGCGTGCTGCTTAGGAGTTATGGCAGTGATAGAGACAGCGAGCGTGCTGCTGAGGAGTTATGGTAGTGATAGAGACAGCGGGCGTGCTGCTTAGGAGTGATGGTAGTGATAGAGACAGCGGGCATGCTGCTTAGGAGTGATGGTAGTGATAGAGACAGCGGGCATGCTGCTTAGGAGTTATGATAGTGATAGAGACAGCGGGCATGCTGCTTAGGAGTTATGATAGTGATAGCGACAGTGGGCATGCTGCTTAGGAGAAATGGTAGTGAGAGAGACAGCAGGCGTGCTGCTTAGGAGTTATGATAGTTATAGAGACAGCGGGCGTGTTTCTTAGGAGTCATGGTAATGATAGAGACAGCGGGCATGCTGCTTAGGAGTGATGATACTGATAGAGACAGCGGGCGTGCTGCTTAAGAGTTATGATAGTTATAGAGACAGCGGGCGTGCTGCTTAGGAGTTATGGTAGTGATAGAGACAGCGGGCGTGCTGCTTAGAAGTGATGATAGTGATAGAGACAGCGGGCGTGCTGCCCAGGAGTTATGATAGTGATAGAGACAGCGGGCGTGCTGCTTAGGAGTTATGGTAGTGATGGAGATAGTGGGCATGCTGCTTAGGAGTTATGGTAGTGATAGAGACAGTGGGCGTGCTGCTTAAGAGTTATGGTAGTGATGGAGATAGTGGGTGTGCTGCTTAGGAGTTATGGTAGTGATAGAGAAAGCGGGCGTGCTGCTTAGCAGTTATGGCAGTGATAGAGACAGTGGGCGTGCTGCCTAGGAGTTATGATAGTGATAGAGACAGCGGGCGTGCTGCTTAGGAGTTATGGTAGTGATAGAGACAGCGGGCGTGCTGCTTAGGAGTGATGGTAGTGATAGAGACAGCAGGCGTGCTGCTTAGGAGTGATGGTAGAGATAGAGACAGTGGGCGTGCTGCTTAGGAGTTATGGTAGTGATAGAGACAGCGGGCGTGCTGCCCAGGAGATATGATAGTGATAGAGACAGTGGGCGTGCTGCTTAGGAGTTATGGTAGTGATAGAGACAGCGGGCGTGCTGCTTAGGAGTTATGGCAGTGATAGAGACAGCGAGCGTGCTGCTGAGGAGTTATGGTAGTGATAGAGACAGCGGGCGTGCTGCTTAGGAGTTATGGCAGTGATAGTGACAGCAGGCGTGCTGCTTAGGAGTGATGGTAGTGATAGAGACAGCGGGCATGCTGCTTAGGAGTCATGATAGTGATAGCGACAGTGGGCATGCTGCTTAGGAGTGATGGTAGTGATAGAGACAGCGGGAGTGCTGCTTAGGAGTGATGGTAGTGATAGAGACAGCGTTCGTGCTGCTTAGGAGTTATGATTGTAATAGAGACAGCGGGCATGCTGCTTAGGAGTTATGGTAGTGATAGAGACAGCGGGCGTGCTGCTTAGGAGTGATGGTAGTGATATAGACAGCGGGTGTGCTGCTTAGGAGTTATAATAGTGATAGAGACAGCGGGCGTGCTGCTTAGGAGTGATGGTAGTGATATAGACAGCGGGTGTGCTGCTTAGGAGTTATGATAGTGATAGAGACAGCGGGCGTGCTGCTTAGGAGTTATGGTAGTGATAGAGACAGCGGGCGTGCTGCTTAGGGGTTATGGCAGTGAGAGACAGCAGGCGCGCTGCTTAAGAGTTATGGTAGTGATAGAGACAGCGGGCGTGCTGCTTAGGAGTTATGGTAGTGATAGAGACAGCGGGTGTGCTGCCCAGAAGTTATGGTAGTGATAGAGACAGCGGGCGTGCTAAATAGGAGTTATGGTAGTAATAGAGACAGCAGGCGTGCTGCTTAGGAGTTATGGCAGTGATAGAGACAGCAGGCGTGCTGCTTAGGAGTGATGGTAGTGATAGAGACAGCGGGCATGCTGCTTAGGAGTCATGATAGTGATAGCGACAGTGGGCATGCTGCTTAGGAGTGATGGTAGTGATAGAGACAGCGGGAGTCCTGCTTAGGAGTGATGGTAGTGATAGAGACAGCGTTCGTGCTGCTTAGGAGTTATGATTGTAATAGAGACAGCGGGCATGCTGCTTAGGAGTTATGGTAGTGATAGAGACAGCGGGCGTGCTGCTTAGGAGTGATGGTAGTGATATAGACAGCGGGTGTGCTGCTTAGGAGTTATAATAGTGATAGAGACAGCGGGCGTGCTGCTTAGGAGTGATGGTAGTGATATAGACAGCGGGTGTGCTGCTTAGGAGTTATGATAGTGATAGAGACAGCGGGCGTGCTGCTTAGGAGTTATGGTAGTGATAGAGACAGCGGGCGTGCTGCTTAGGGGTTATGGCAGTGAGAGACAGCAGGCGCGCTGCTTAAGAGTTATGGTAGTGATAGAGACAGCGGGCGTGCTGCTTAGGAGTTATGGTAGTGATAGAGACAGCAGGCATGTTGCTTAGGAGTTATGGTAGTGATAGAGACAGCGGGTGTGCTGCCCAGAAGTTATGGTAGTGATAGAGACAGCGGGCGTGCTAAATAGGAGTTATGGTAGTAATAGAGACAGCAGGCGTGCTGCTTAGGAGTTATGGCAGTGATAGAGACAGCAGGTGTGCTGCTTAGGAGTTATGACCGAGATAGAGACAGCGGGCGTGCTGCTTAGGAGTGATGGTAGTGATAGAGACAGCGGGCGTGCTGCTTAGGAGTTATGGTAGTGATAGAGACAGCGGGTGTGCTGCCCAGAAGTTATGGTAGTGATAGAGACAGCGGGCATGCTGCTTAGGTGTTATGATAGTGATAGAGACAGCAGGCGTGCTAAATAGGAATTATGACAGTGATAGAGACAGCGGGCCTTCTGCTTAGGAGTGATGGTCGTGATATAGACAGCGGGCGTGCTGCTTAGGAGTGATGGTAGTGATAGAGACAGCGGGCGTGCTGCTTAGGTGTTATGATAGTGATAGAGACAGCGGGCATGCTGCTTAGGAGTGATGGTAGTGATAGAGACAGCGGGCGTGCTGCTTAGGAGTTATGATAGTGATAGAGACAGTGGGCGTGCTGCATATGAGTTATGATAGTGATAGAGACAGCGGGCATGCTGCTTAGGAGTTATGGTAGTGATAGAGACAGCGAGCGTGCTGCTTAGGAGTGATGGTAGTGATAGAGACAGCGGGCATGCTGCCCAGGAGTTATGATAGTGATAGAGACAGCAGGCGTGCTGCTTAGGAGTAAGGAATAGGCATATAATTGGGTGTCATCAGTGTAGAGATGGTACTGGAAGCTAAATCTGCTGATGGTTTGTCCAATAGGGGCTGTGTGGAGAGAAGAGTGGAGTGGACCTAGGACTGATCCCTGAGGAACCCCGATAGCAAGGGGAAGAGGACAAGAAGTGGAACCAGCAAATGACACACTGAACGAGCGGTCAGAGAGATAGGAGGAAAACCAAGAGAGAGCCGCGTCCTTGAGGCCAATAGACTGGAGCATGTTAAGTAGGAGTTTGTGGTCTACAGTGTCAAAGGCTGCAGAGAGATCCAGAAGAATCAGGAGAGAGGATTTACTGTCCGATTTAGCCGCCGAGAGATCATTTGAGACTTTAGTAAGGGCAGTTTCTGTGGAGTGTAGAGTGTGTAAAACCAGATTGTAGGGGTCAAGAATGGAGTTAGCAGAGAGATAGCGGATAAGGCGAGAGGAGACCAAGCGATCCAGGAGTTTGGAGATGAAGGGCAGATTAGAGACTGGTCGGTAGTTAGCAGCGCTGGTGTGAAGGATGGAGTGGACAGAAGTTAATGTTTATAATAATTTTCTTTCTTTAATAAAATATAGACTATAGAGTTGTGTACATAATTGTGATGAAGCAATAGTAATAGGATTAGATAAGTATACGTGGCAAGATGGCCCCTGAACAGGGACTACGCACTAATAAAATAACAAGTCACTTCCTGGTATGAACAAACTATGAACTATGAAGACATATCTAAAGGACCAGATAAGGGTGAACCTATCCAAGGATGACACAAAGTAACAAGAGGCTTACAGTGATACGTGCTTTTATAAAAGTGTGATAACATGTACCCACCCCCAGGAGAAAGGAGATATAGAACAAATGTGTGTAATAAATAAATCAGTGACGCCTGATGCTGAGTGAGGAGCTTTGTACCAGACTCTGTGTGGTGTGATTCCTTTCGTACGAACTCAGCGTATTATCCCTGCCGGTTGAGACTGATTAGTACCCGAACATTTTGGCGCCCAACGTGTGATGTGATGAGACATCTGTGTGATGTGTGTAATGTAACATGTGTGATGTGATGAGACATCTGTGTGATGTGTGGAATGTAACATGTGTGATGTGATGAGACATCTGTGTGATGTGTGTAATGTAACATGTCTGAAGTTTGAAACTAATGGCCACACTATAAAGCAGAACTGTTGATATGAAATACATGAGAGAATTTTTGCCAGCAATTATATTGTTAAAATCAAGTATTTGCAGAACCTGATAAAAGTGAGATTCTCAAAGTATTCTGGATTATCAGCTGAATGAGGAGGAGTTGTGTTTGGTAGCGGCTTGTGACACCAATCCATGGAGTACCTCTACGCAAGCATATACTTTGTACTGTACTGAACAAAATGGACATGACACTGCGGTTCTCACACAAAGTCATGGACCACAGCAGAGCCCGATAGTATATTATTCAGCTAGACTAGACCCTGTGGC
Source organism: Rhinoderma darwinii (assembly GCF_050947455.1). Classification (NCBI taxonomy): domain Eukaryota; kingdom Metazoa; phylum Chordata; class Amphibia; order Anura; family Rhinodermatidae; genus Rhinoderma; species Rhinoderma darwinii. Next base: position 4,431,586 of record NC_134690.1, on the reverse strand, counting down.
CCGAGGTTCCCCATCATGTGTGAGAGCTATCATTGCTGTAAATTCAATGTTAAACAAGGCCTCAGATTTGGTCCTGGCATTTCCACCACATGATATATATATTACTGCTATTCTAACTCAAGTACAACCTAAGCATTTGTCCACTGCAAGACATTTGAGATTAACCTGTGCGCTTCTTCTCCCTGAGCAGGTTACTTTACACCGCTGTACTACATTGAACCCAGCTACCTTACTGCCTTTGGAGCAAGGGGGGAGAAGACGTAGGTAAAGTATGGTCACAATTTTTGTCTGAAACTGATGAACATGATTGTATGGCCCTTATGGCCCAGGAAACAGTGGGCTTCGCACATGTAAAAGATACCCCACTCCAAAACCCAGACCTAAATACTCTTTGTGGATGGTTCAAGGTATTTTGTAGAAGGATCTTTTCTTACAGGATATGCAGTAACCACCGAAGATGTAGTCCTACAATAAGCAGCCTCCTTACCAGCGTCCCGCTCAGCACAAGAAGTGGAGCTTAAGGCCCTGGCAGCAGCATGCCAACATGCAGAAGGAAAGACAGCAAATATATACTCTGACTCTCAATTAGCAGTAGTAAACATTAAAAGCTCACACTAAGGTGAGTTCACCAGAGACAAAAGGAAATGCCCTGGCAGACGAAGCGGCAAAGCAAGCAGCACAGAAGCTACCCGTGTTAGCAGCCGTATGTCAGATAAAAGATCCAGAGGAAACAAGACCAGCTGTAAGCCCGGAACTACGGCAAAAAACTTCAAGGACAAGCAACAAAAGAAGAAAAAGACAAGTGGACGGCCCAAGGAGCAACGCTACGAAAAGATGGCCTCTGGCAATGCCAGAATAAACTGTGCCTGCCTAAGACAATGTTCCCAATGATGGCCCAGATAACACATGGAGAGACACACCAATAAAAAACGGCAATGATGGACTTGGTAAACAAGGTGTGGTATGCCCCAGGGTTTAGTGTGATGGCCAGCAGTTTTACACAAGGATGCATGATCTGTGCAACACATAATATTGGAAGAACTGTAAAAGTACCACAGAAGCACACACCCAGACCTATATATCCGTTCCAGAGACTGCAGATAGACTATATTCAACTACCCAAAGTTGGTACCTAGGAGTATGTGCTTGTTTGTATTGATCTCTTTTCAGGATGGCCAGAAGCTTTTCCAGTAACCAAAGCTACAGCCGTAGCCACAGCAAAGAAACTGATCAACGAGGTGGTGTGCAGATATGGAGTTCCAGAGGTGATCGAGAGCGACAGAGGAACTCATTTTACGGGTGAAATCATGAACCATGTGTTGTCAGCTCTAGGCATAAGTCAAGCCCTACATACACCATACCATCCACAAAGTAGTGGGAAGGTTGAGAGACTAAATGGGACTCTCAAATTGAAAATCCAAAAAGCAATGGTAGAAAACGGGAAACCATGGACCGAGTGTCTACCATTAGCCTTGTTCTCAGTAAGATACACGCCCACAAAAAGAACAGGTCTCAGCCCATATGAGATCTTATTTGGGTCGGCTCCCAGATTAGGATGTTATTTTCCACAGGTGCTCCAAATGCAGTATGGTAGACTAACAGATTATGTATCAACGCTGAACAAACAATTGACCAAGGTGCATGCACAAGTATTTGCTTCCATTCCAGGTCCTGATTCAGTTGACGTATAAGCTAGAACCAAGAGATTGGGTCGTTGTTAAAAGACACGTGAGGAAAAGTCTAGACCCAAGATTTGATGGTCCTTTTCAAGTCCTACTCGTTACAAGCACCTCAGTGAAGCTCGAAGGAAAGGCAAGCTGGATTCACGCCAGTCATTGTAAAAAGGTTCTTCAGCCAGAAGAATGAAGATCTTTGCGGTTGTTGCGGCGGTTGTTGCGTGTGCTCTTATACAAAAAGGCAGAACTGCTACTCCTGTACACGTAATCAGTACAGAATCACTGGAACAGTTCAGGACAGGGTGGGCGAATGCCACAGTGGATAGAAAGGAGGGTAACTACACATGTAAGGCCAATGCCCCGTGTTATACTACAAATGTGACTACAACCGAAGGGACTTGGAAAAAAGGACCACATGGAGGGACTGTGTACCTTCACATAGACAAAACAGCCAACATTAGCATACAAGAAGAGACGCCGGGGCTGTGGTTTTGTTGTTATGAACCAGATTTACAGTATCGACAGAAATATACAACCAGTAAAAATAGAAACGAAATGATAAATAAGACTTATGAAAGATGCACCAAGGAGAGGCTCAACTCAACGATTGTAATAAAAGAAACTGATGGGATGATATTATGTATGAATAATAGCCAAATAAGAAATAGGAGATATTTTGTATTCTTGATAACAATTTTAAGAGATATTTAGGAGTATTGAATGGTATACAGTTAGAAACCCAAGAGACCATCTCTCAAAATAGTCACATATTTACAAGGGGAAAAAAGAGATCTGAAAGGAAGTTTTGACCCCCATGTGTATATAGATGCTATAGGAGTCCCAAGGGGGGTCCCAGATGAATTCAAGGCCCGGGATCAGGTAGCAGCTTGATTTGAATCATTAATCCCTATGATCACAGCTAACAAAAATGTAGATTGGATAAATTATATCTATTACAACCAGCAACGGTTTGTTAACTATACTAGGGACGCTTTACAAGGTCTAGCTGACCAGTTAGGACCCACATCTACTATGACTTTCCAGAACCGTATGGCCCTTGATATGATACTAGCAGAAAAAGGAGGCGTTTGTGCCATGATAGGTACTACCTGTCGTACTTTTATTCCAGATAACACAGGACCAAACGGCAAAGTAACCATGGCAATCAAACAGATTGTTTCTTTATCCGAGGAATTAAAACGAAATTGAGGTTTCACAGACCCATGGGATCAGTATTTCTCATGGTTAACCGGATGGCAGAAAATTCTGGCCCAAATTGGGATTGTAATCTTAATCTTTCTAGTGCTTTTCGCAGTTATTGCTTGTTGTGTATTACCATGTATGAAGAAATTAATGACTAAAACTATAACTGAAGTAACTCCCACTTTTATGTTTTCTTCAGAAATTGAAGGACTTTTACCAACTCCATCCATGAAAACAACCACCCTTTATCGAGACTATTGTTCTGAAGATGAATAGATAGTGTAGGGTGTGCACCGACTCTTTAAGTCCAGCTACAAAGGGGGGTCTCCTAATAGGGGAGGCTCGTCTCAAACTGGTGAAAAAATCCTTTTACTCCCCTTTCCCAGAGCACGGACACACTTAGGTTAAGAAATGAAGAAAATAATGATAAAAGGGGGGACTGTGAAGGATGGAGTGGACAGAAGTTAATGTTTATAATAATTTTCTTTCTTTAATAAAATATAGACTATAGAGTTGTGTACATAATTGTGATGAAGCAATAGTAATAGGATTAGATAAGTATACGTGGCAAGATGGCCCCTGAACAGGGACTACGCACTAATAAAATAACAAGTCACTTCCTGGTATGAACAAACTATGAACTATGAAGACATATCTAAAGGACCAGATAAGGGTGAACCTATCCAAGGATGACACAAAGTAACAAGAGGCTTACAGTGATACGTGCTTTTATAAAAGTGTGATAACATGTACCCACCCCCAGGAGAAAGGAGATATAGAACAAATGTGTGTAATAAATAAATCAGTGACGCCTGATGCTGAGTGAGGAGCTTTGTACCAGACTCTGTGTGGTGTGATTCCTTTCGTACGAACTCAGCGTATTATCCCTGCCGGTTGAGACTGATTAGTACCCGAACACTGGATGGGTCAAGAGTTTTTTTCAGTAATGGGTTTATAATGGCATGTTTAAAAGAGGAGGGAAAGATACCAGAGGAAAGAGAGAGGTTAAATATTTTAGTCAGGTGACTAGTGACAGCTGGGGAGAGGGACTGGAGGAGGTGTGAGGGGAGAGGGACTGGAGGAGGTGTGAGGGGATAGGGTCACTAAGGCAGGTGATAGGAAGAGAAGAAGAGAGGAGCCTGGAGACTGGAGGAGGTGTGAGAGGAGAGGGACTGGAGGAGGTGTGAGGGGGTAGGATCACTAGGACAGGTAGTAGGATGAGAAGAAGAGAGGAGCCTGGAGACAGCCCGGGAGAGGGACTGGAGGAAGTGTGAGGGGATAGGATCACTAAGGCAGGTGATAGGATGAGAAGAAGAGAGGAGCCTAGAGACAGCCGAGGAGAGGGACTGGAGGAGGTGTGAGTGGATAGGATCACTAGGGCAGGTAGTTAGACGAGAAGAAGAGAGGAGCCTGGAGACAGCCGGGGAGAGGGACTGGAGGAGGTGTGAGGGGAGAGGGACTCGAGGAGGTGTGAGGGGATAGGATCACTAGGACAGGTAGTAGGATGAGAAGAAGAGAGGAGCCTGGAGACAGCCCGGGAGAGGGACTGGAGGAGGTGTGAGGGGACAGGACCACTAGAGCAGGTGATAGGACGAGAAGAAGAGAGGAGCCTAGAGACAGCCGAGGAGAGGGACTGGAGGAGGTGTGAGTGGATAGGATCACTAGGGCAGGTAGTAAGACGAGAAGAAGAGAGGAGCCTGGAGACAGCCGGGGAGAGGGACTGGAGGCGGTGTGAGTGGAAAGGACTTGGAGGAGGTGTGAGGGGATAGGATCACTAGGACAGGTAGTAGGATGAGAAGAAGAGAGGAGCCTGGAGACAGCCCGGGAGAGGGACTGGAGGAGGTGTGAGTGGACAGGACCACTAGAGCAGGTGATAGGACGAGAAGAAGAGAGGAGCCTCGAGACAGCCGAGGAGAGGAACTGGAGGAGGTGTGAGGGCACATGACCACTAGAGCAGGTGATAGGACGAGAAGAAGAGAGGAGCCTGGGGACTTCATTCGGTTATTGGGTCAAATGCTGAGAGTGAAGAAGAAGGAGTGCGGGAGGGAAGGGGATCGATGTTACTGGGGGATTGGGAGATAATATCATGCCGGATGTTGTCAATTTTAACTTTAAAATAAGTGGCCAGGTCTTCAGCACTGAGATCTGTCATTGGTGTCTGCACTTTAGGAATAAGGAGGGAGTGAAAAGAATCAAAGAGGTGTTTTGGATTATTAGATAATGGAGATGAGGATATGACATAGACTTATTTGGCGCGGTGAAGGGCAGAGTTGTAAATTCTCAGCATAAATTTGTAATGGAGGAAATCTGCAGCCAAATGAGATTTTCTCCACAGTCGTTCGGCATATCTCAAGCACCGCTGAAGAAAGCGGGATTGAGGCGTGTGCCAGGGTTGTCGTAGTCTTTGTCGAGTATTTCGGAGTGTAGGGGGGGCTGCTTCATCCAATGTATTCTTGAGAGTGTTATTGTAAAGTTTGGCAGCCAGATTGGGACAGGAGATGGAAGAGATAGGAGACAGTGAGGACTGTAGACTGTCTATGAGTTTCTGAGTGTTAATGGCATGTAGATTTCTGTATGTGTGATACGTAGGCGATTTAGTAAGTTGTGACAGACCTAGGGACGAGTTTAGTAGACAACTGACACTCTGAGGGCAAAAGGGTGAAAGAGTCTGAGGGTGTGGACTTCAAAAGGGGTGTGGACTTCAAAAGAGGGAAATGTGAGTGAGGGGACCGGGGGAATGACCTGGAAAGTGCAGTGTGGGGAAAGAAGTATACCTACTAATCCACCCTGCCTGTTCTCAGGTCTGGCGGGAAATATCTACTCCTCCACCCTGCCTGTTTTCAGGTCTGGGGTATATCTACTGCTCCACCCTGCCTGTTCTCAGGTCTAGTGTATATATACTCCTCCACCCTGCCTGTTCTCAGGTCTGGTGTATACCTACTCCTCCACCCTGCCTGTTCTCAGGTCTGGGGTATATCTACTCCTCCACCCTGCCTGTTCTCAGGTCTGGTGTATACCTACTCCTCCACCCTGCCTGTTCTCAGGTCTAGTGTATACCTAATCCTCCACCCTGCCTGTGCTCAGGTTTGGTGTATACCTACTCCTCCACCCTGCCTGTTCTCAGGTATGGGGTACACCTACTCCTCCACCCTGCCTGTTCTCAGCTATGGTGTATATCTACTCCTCCACCCTGCCTGTTCTCAGGTCTGGGGTATACCTACTCCTCCACCCTGCCTGTTCTCAGGTCTGGTGTATACCTACTCCTCCACCCTGCCTGTTCTCAGCTCTGGTGTATATCTACTCCTCCACCCTGCCTGTTCTCAGGTCCGGGGTATACCTACTCCTCCACCCTGCCTGTTCTCAGGTCTGGTGTATACCTACTCCTCCACCCTGCCTGTTCTCAGCTCTGGTGTATATCTACTCCTCCACCCTGCCTCTTCTCAGGTATGGGGTATACCTACTCTTCCACCCTGCCTGTTCTCAGGTCTGGGGTATATCTACTGCTCCACCCTGCCTGTTCTCAGGTATCGGGTGTACCTACTCCTCCACCCTGCCTGTTCTCAGGTTTGGTGTATACCTATTCCTCCACCCTGCCTGTTCTCAGGTATGGGGTATACCTACTCCTCCACCCTGCCTGTTCTCAGGTCTGGGGTATATCTACTGCTCCACCCTGCCTGTTCTCAGGTCTGGGGTATATTCACTGCTCCACCCTGACTGTTCTCAGGTCTGGGGTATATCTACTCCTCCACCCTGCCTGTTCTCAGGTCTGGGGTATATCTACTCCTCCACCCTGCCTGTTCTCAGGTCTGGGGTATATCTACTCCTCCACCCTGCCTGTTCTCAGGTCTGGTGTATACCTACTCCTTCACCCTGCCTGTTCTCAGGTCTGGGGTATACCTACTCCTCCACCCTGCCTGTTCTCAGGTCTGGGGTATACGTACTCCTCCACCCTGCCTGTTCTCAGGTTTGGTGTATACCTACTCCTCCACCCTGCCTGTTCTCAGGTCTAGTGTATACCTACTCCTCCACCCTGCCTGTTCTCAGCTCTGGTGTATATCTACTCCTCCACCCTGCCTGTTCTCAGGTCTGGGGTATATCTACTGCTCCACCCTGCCTGTTCTCAGGTCTGGGGTATATCTACTCCTCCACCCTGCCTGTTCTCAGGTCTGGGGTATATCTACTCCTCCACCCTGCCTGTCCTCAGGTCTGGTGTATACCTACTCCTCCACCCTGCCTGTTCTCAGGTCTAGTGTATACCTACTCCTCCACCCTGCCTGTTCTCAGGTCTGGGGTATATCTACTCCTCCACCCTGCCTGTTCTCAGGTCTGGGGTATATCTACTCCTCCACCCTGCCTGTCCTCAGGTCTGGTGTATACCTACTCCTCCACCCTGCCTGTTCTCAGGTCTAGTGTATACCTACTCCTCCACCCTGCCTGTTCTCAGGTCTGGGGTATATCTACTCCTCCACCCTGCCTGTTCTCAGGTCTGGGGTATATCTACTCCTCCACCCTGCCTGTCCTCAGGTCTGGTGTATACCTACTCCTCCACCCTGCCTGTTCTCAGGTCTAGTGTATACCTACTCCTCCACCCTGCCTGTTCTCAGGTCTGGTGTATATCTACTCCTCCACCCTGCCTGTTCTCAGCTCTGGTGTATACCTACTCCTCCACCCTGCCTGTCCTCAGGTCTGGTGTATACCTACTCCTCCACCCTGCCTGTTCTCAGGTCTAGTGTATATCTACTCCTCCACCCTGCCTGTTCTCAGGTCTGGTGTATATCTACTCCTCCACCCTGCCTGTTCTCAGCTCTGGTGTATATCTATTCCTCCACCCTGCCTGTTCTTAGGTCAGGTGTATACCTACTCCTCCACCCTGCCTGTTCTCAGGTCTGGGGTATATCTACTCCTCCACCCTGCCTGTTCTCAGGTCTGGTGTATACCTACTCCTCCACCCTGCCTGTTCTCAGGTCTGGTGTATACCTTCTCCTCCACCCTGCCTGTTCTCAGGTCTGGGGTATATCTTCTCCTCCACCCTGCCTGTTCTCAGGTCTGGGGTATATCTATTCCTCCACCCTGCCTGTTCTCAGGTCTGTTGTATATCTACTCCTCCACCCTGAACTTAGAGATATAGTCTACCAGCTGCCTTCCTACACCAGAGACACAATGCAGATTTTAAAAGAGATAGAAGGGATAAATCTAAACCCAGATGAGATACTAGTGACTTGTGATGTGGAGAGTCTCTACACAAGTATTGACCACTCCAGAGGATGTAGAGTTGTAGAATTCTTTCTATCAAAAGACACTAACTACAATCCCATACGGAAAAACTTTGTCCTTCGGGCCCTCAAATTTATTCTCACTCGGAACTACTTTTTTTCGATGGTCGTTTCTACTTACAAACTCGCGGAACTGCAATGGGAGCGGCAGTTGCTCCTACCTTTGCCAATATTTATTTCGGTTGGTGGGAAGAAATGATCGTCTTTGATGACAAAATTAGGTATTTCACAAATCATGTCAGTCTATGGCGGCGTTTTATAGACGATATTTTGGTGGTTTGGAGCGATACTGTCTCCAACCTTCATGAATTTATACACCAACTCAATGATAATGACCTAAATCTTAAATTAACCTTGGATTTTAGTTATAGCTCAATACAGTTTTTGGATATTAAAATATACAAAGATGATAATGGAGAGTTACATACTGACTTATATAGGAAAGAAACTGCCACAAATAGTTTGGTAGACGCTGAGAGTGCACACTCTCCTAGTACTATTAGGGGAATTCCCAAAGGAGAATTTCTGCGTTTAAGATGCAACTGTTCAACATTTGAGATCTTCAAGGAAAGAGCTGCAGAATTAAAATCAAGATTACAGATTAGGAATTACTCTAATAGAAGCATAAAAGAAGGTTATAACATAGCATTACGAACAAACAGAACTGATCTCCTAACTCCAAAGTAAAAAGATTTTAATTTTCCACGCCAATCGAGATTTATCACTGACTATCATGAAGACTGGAATAAAATGCTTGATATTTTAAACAAACACTGGCATGTTTTAAAAACTGATATAGATCTGAAAAAAATTTGGGGAGAAAGAATTCCCACAGGTTATCGTAAGAGTAAAAGCATCTCAGACATATTGGTCTCAAGTCATTTCTCCAGAACAAATAATCAACCAAAAATTCTAGCACCAGGATTCCATCCTTGCAAGTTATGTAGGGCATGTAAAATTTTAAGAAGTACAAAAACCTTTCTGGATGGGTCAGATAAAAGTTACACAATAAGGGAACACATAAGATGCTCATCAACAGGTGTCATTTACTGCCTCGAGTGCCCTTGTGGCCTCAGATATGTAGGCAAGACAAAAAGAGAACTGAGGGTTAGAATCAGAGAACACATTGGTTAATCCTAAATTATGAGAAAAATAAACTGGATAGTCAGGCACAAAATAAACCCTTTACCCCGACCCCAATCGCTAGACACTATAAACAACATCATAATTTAGATTGGACAAACCTCAAAGGATGGGCAATTTGCCAACTAAAAATGGGTATAAGAGGAGGTAATTTGGATGAAGCCCTTTTAAAAAGAGAAAGTCAGTGGATTTTTCAGATGAACTCTGTTAATCCAAATGGCCTAAATGAGAGCTTTAATTTTGGTTGCTTTCTGTGAATAGACACAAAAAATCCCTTAAAAACCTTTAAAAACGAATAAATATTTTGATATATAACTTAAAACAATTAATTAACCACAACTGCAAACTTACCATAAATAGGATGTTTTGATAGTTCATCACGCTAGGCATTCTGTATCCACCTTCTTCTTTCCCTTTATAAATGAAAAAACAAGAATTAGATGATGTGGCGAAACCGGGTCAGTGGGGGTCGGTTTACGCCAAGAGAATGTGGGCGATAGATTCAGGCGACACAGATTAACAGGGGACAAGCCACAGCGGCGCGTTTATTAACAGGGACAGACACACACAGAACCAATGCATCGGTGCTTCTCCCCTCAGGGCTGGATGGGACAGGCTACCTCCCTATGGGGTCTCTTCACTGTACCTTTCATCCTTTGGGGTGTCTCCAGATCCTCCTTAGTTAGATGGGACTCCAGCACTTGTCCTCTGTTACTGTCCCTAGGTCAGGTACCATCTCTGAGGTAGACAGCCCCTGCCTGCAGCTCACACTGCTATCTCATCCTCTCCTGGGCTACAACTAACTCAGTTCTCATCCAGCTCCACTATATCCCTCACTCACCCCCCCTTTTTCTTATTTACATTAGACAATTTCCCGCTCTCAGCCTGTGACTCATTCTTCTTCAGTGTAAGATTAACCCTAGAGGGGGAGGACAGTGAAGCAGCACTGAATACAATACAATACAAATCAACTGGTTATCAAACATAACTTAATGCAGTTTGAGGGGACATATCCACATCTAGCACCGGGCGCCATCTAAGCTATGGCACCCGGATGGTGGGAGTGCGACGGTTTGCGGCAGGCTTAACCTGTATTTGGGTACAATGCCTGTAACCGTCACCCGTTCCGCCACAGATGATAAAAATATGTTGAAGTAAAGAATAGAGAATGGGAGATAAGCATACACATATATATATATATATATATATATATATATATATATATATATATATATATATATATATATATATATATATTTATGTATTTTGGACAAATAAAAAAACATCAACAATTTGAGTACAGCAACCTCTATGATACTAAAGAAATCTTTCTTGGCATATGTAAAAAAACTTTATATGAATTAATTTGAAACATGATTGCCATCCATATATATATTAGCAACTTACAACTTAAATAAATATAGGAAACTAAGAATAATAGTCAATATCAAAATAAAATATCATTAAAAATTGATTCTTCTTTTAAGATATAAAATTGAGCTTTGTGACAGACTTTTGGAATTGATCTACCTGTCATCTACACACTTTTATAATTAAAACAATCCCATTGGCCCCCTTAGCTGTCACTCAGCATTCACGATATTTAAGGGCGTCAGAACCGGCGGGTTACACCCCAAGAGGAAGCCAGAATGCCGGCGAAACGCGCGTCGGGTGTCCAGACATATTATTAATTCAATGTATAAGGTCCTAGCTTAATTCAATGCTATCTATTAATATCAATCAATAGTCGGCAACGACTTACAAGCAAAAGCGCTGCTCCCTATAGGAGAGTGGTGCGAGTATCCTGATAGACGCTGCAGGGTAAAATCCCTGACAGCACTAACCAAGCCAGCTGACGTATAGAGGCCAGCTAATCAGACTATCACAAAGCCCACAGACATAAAGGCTACCTAGCCATTATATTGTTGCTATTTGCTGCCTTACGAGCGGACAGCTCATAAATACAACAGTGCAACTCTATCCACAAATAGGCGAATCATATCGCTGTTGCTCCCTAATATGAGGATCGTAGGTGCATGTCACTTGCAAAAGTGGAACACAAAGCCCTTAGCTTGAACACTGCATAGTGCCGTTAATCAGAGTCTTGTTGCTCACAGTCTCTCACAAACGCATGGTGGGAACTGACAACGAGCAATTAACAATCAGAGCACTCCCTGTAGTGCTCATGATCAGGGGACTGTAGAGTGCGTACACTCCTACCGGGGGGAAGTGGCTTCACCTACTCACCTTCCCCATTAATGGCCATACCTTTTTCCAAACCCCCTGTCCCTCTAATAAGACTCAGACACTTGGGTTGGATAAATTTGGCCACAGCAGCCATTTTATTTACAAACAAACATCAAGAACACCAATTTACAAATAATAATAACAATGGAAGGGGAGTCCTTGGAGCTACAAAAGTCTGTCACGAAACAGCCCACCTGCATAGTATTTTTCTCCCAGCCGTCACCCTACTGGCTCAGGGGCACCGTTATACCTGCAGTTGGCTGACCTCAACCGCAACCACTCCCCGGGACACCACCCAGCGGGAGCCCAAATTGACCACTCCTCGGGACACCACCCAGCAGGAGCCCAAATTGACCACTCCTCGGGACACCACCCAGCAGGAGCCCAAATTGAGCAGACTACCAACCATAATAAATTGGGGAGGGACCATACCCCCTATGAATCCCCCCCCCACAGTAATTTACCACCAACTCCAAGGACCCCCAATCCGCCATACAACTGCTGCGACATTGCAAAACTGTTCCACAGCATCCTCCGGTACCTGCGGAAAAACAAAAACAACGAGCAACAAAGCGAAATACCAAAATAGTCACACAGATGAACACATCATTTTGGGAGGGAGGGTGGGACAAGCTTCCCTGTGCTGTTACTAAAGATGGCAACGCCTTTCCCTCTCCTACCCTTAAAGAGGCTCTGTCACCAGATTTTGCAGCCCCTATCTGCTATTGCAGCAGATCGGCGCTGCAATGTAGATTACAGTAACGTTTTTATTTTTAAAAAACGAGCATTTTTTGGCCAAGTTATGACCATTTTCGTATTTATGCAAATGAGGCTTGCAAAAGTACAACTGGGCGTGTTGAAAAGTAAAAGTACAACTGGGCGTGTATTATGTGCGTACATCGGGGCGTGTTTACTACTTTTACTAGCTGGGCGTTGTGTATAGAAGTGTCATCCACTTCTCTTCACAACGCCCAGCTTCTGGCAGTGCAGATCTGTGACGTCACTCACAGGTCCTGCATCGTGTCGGCACCAGAGGCTACACTTGATTCTGCAGCAGCATCAGCATTTGCAGGTAAGTAGCTACATCGACTTACCTGCAAACGCCGATGCTGCTGCAGAATCATCTGTAGCCTCTGGTGCCGACACGATGCAGGACCTGTGAGTGACGTCACAGTGCTGCACTACCAGAAGCTGGGCGTTGTGAAGAGAAGTGGATGACACTTCTATACACAACGCCCAGCTAGTAAAAGTAGTAAACACGCCCCGATGTACGCACATAATACACGCCCAGTTGTACTTTTACTTTTCAACACGCCCAGTTGTACTTTTGCAAGCCTCATTTGCATAAATACGAAAATGGTCATAACTTGGCCAAAAATGCTCGTTTTTTAAAAATAAAAATGTTACTGTAATCTACATTGCAGCGCCTATCTGCTGCAATAGCAGATAGGGGTTGCAAAATCTGGTGACAGAGCCTCTTTAAGTAAACTGACCTCGCCCCCCCTCACATCCGCCCCCTCCTAACCACACCCCTAACTCCTTAACTCCTTCCCTTCCTAACATCCCTGATCATGGTGGCCTCCCCCTATGGCATTCTGCCGGGTCCAGCCTGTACTTGATCAGGGGACTGTAGAGTGCGTACACTCCTACCGGGGGGAAGTGGCTTTCACACAGGTTACCGCATCATTGCCATTTCTGGTAGAAATAACCAGCGTGGCTAAACAATAAAATGAAATGACCAGCGTGGCTAAACAATTAAATGTGGACTGTTATACTAATTCAATAATTGTATAATAGACATCTCAGAGTATAAAAATAAACCCTAGCACGATACTCTAGTAATAATCCATGAATATTTAATAGCAGCAAGCGCAGATTTTTTCAGTTAACACGAACACAATCTCTATGGACTAGCTAGCCAACAGTGATACAAACAGTGCATAGCATAGAACCAAGAAATTGATACAATTTCTATTTACTAACAGGAATATTGTAACTATCAGTGTATACAAAACAACTGATAGAAAGTTTCAGAGACTGACAGCCAATGCTGAATCACGCAGTGCACACAATATACCAGTGTGGTCAGATTTTTACTCACTTCAGTAAGAAATAAAGTCCAATCTGACATTGTATGATAGTAGCAACTTATAATTAAGTATATACAAGACAAATATTGCTCTTTAAGTGCAGGACAAGGGGTCTTCTGCACTGCTAATAATTTTTTGACCTACATTGAAAAAGATAGAATTATTTTAACATTAATATATTAATAAAGTTTATTATTTTATTTCCTACAGGAACCACAATTCTTTTCCCTTCTTCCTTTTTCCATAATAATAAAATAAGTATTAATTGGTGGTATACACCTTGTGGTTCCCCTTAACTCACTTTGTATATAATAAATAAGTGAGGGTATAGTAAAACCCCTGTTTTTACCTACTCCTCCACCCTGCCTGTTCTCAGGTCTGGTGTATACCTACTCCTCCACCCTGCCTGTTCTCAGGTCTGGGGTATATCTACTCCTCCACCCTGCCTGTTCTCAGGTCTGGGGTATACGTACTCCTCCACCCTGCCTGTTCTCAGGTCTGGTGTATACCTACTCCTCCACCCTGCCTGTTCTCAGATCTAGTGTATACCTACTCCTCCACCCTGCCTGTTCCCAGGTCTAGTGTATATCTACTACTCCACCCTGCCTGTTCTCAGGTCTAGTGTATATATAATCCTCCACCCTGCCTGTTCTAAGGTCTAGTGTATACCTACTCCTCCACCCTGCCTGTTCTCAGGTCTAGTGTATACCTACTCCTCCACCCTGCCTGTTCTCAGGTCTAGTGTATACCTACTCCTCCACCCTGCCTGTTCTCAGGTCTGGTGTATACCTACTCCTCCACCCTGCCTGTTCTCAGATCTAGTGTATATCTACTCCTCCACCCTGCCTGTTCTCAGATCTAGTGTATACCTACTCCTCCACCCTGCCTGTTCCCAGGTCTAGTGTATATCTACTACTCCACCCTGCCTGTTCCCAGGTCTGGTGTATACCTACTCCTCCACCCTGCCTGTTCTCAGATCTAGTGTATACCTACTCCTCCACCCTGCCTGTTCTCAGGTCTGGGGTATACCTACTCCTCCACCCTGCCTGTTCTCAGATCTACTCCTCCACCCTGCCTGTTCTCAGATCTAGTGTATACCTACTCCTCCACCCTGCCTGTTCCCAGGTCTGGTGTATACCTACTCCTCCACCCTGCCTGTTCTCAGATCTAGTGTATACCTACTCCTCCACCCTGCCTGTTCTCAGGTCTGGGGTATACCTACTCCTCCACCCTGCCTGTTCTCAGATCTAGTGTATATCTACTCCTCCACCCTGCCTGTTCTCAGATCTAGTGTATACCTACTCCTCCACCCTGCCTGTTCCCAGGTCTAGTGTATATCTACTACTCCACCCTGCCTGTTCTCAGGTCTAGTGTATATATAATCCTCCACCCTGCCTGTTCTAAGGTCTAGTGTATACCTACTCCTCCACCCTGCCTGTTCTCAGGTCTAGTGTATACCTACTCCTCCACCCTGCCTGTTCTCAGGTCTAGTGTATACCTACTCCTCCACCCTGCCTGTTCTCAGGTCTGGTGTATACCTACTCCTCCACCCTGCCTGTTCTCACTTCTGGGGTATATCTACTCCTCCACCCTGCCTGTTCTCAGGTCTAGTGTATACCTACTCCTCCACCCTGCCTGTTCTCAGATCTAGTGTATACCTACTCCTCCACCCTGCCTGTTCTCAGATCTAGTGTATACCTACTCCTCCACCCTGCCTGTTCCCAGGTCTAGTGTATATCTACTGTTCTCAGGTCTAGTGTATATATAATCCTCCACCCTGCCTGTTCTAAGGTCTAGTGTATACCTACTCCTCCACTCTGCCTGTTCTCAGGTCTAGTGTATACCTACTCCTCCACCCTGCCTGTTCTCAGGTCTAGTGTATACCTACTCCTCCACCCTGCCTGTTCTCAGGTCTGGTGTATACCTACTCCTCCACCCTGCCTGTTCTCAGGTCTAGTGTATACCTACTCCTCCACCCTGCCTGTTCTCAGGTCTAGTGTATACCTAATCCTCCACCCTGCCTGTTCTCAGGTCTGGTGTATACCTACTCCTCCACCCTGCCTGTTCTCAGGTCTAGTGTATATCTACTCCTCCACCCTGCCTGTTCTCAGGTCTGGGGTATATCTACTGCTCCACCCTGCCTGTTCTCAGGTCTAGTGTATATATACTCCTCCACCCTGCCTGTTCTCAGGTCTGGTGTATACCTACTCCTCCACCCTGCCTGTTCTCAGGTCTGGGGTATATCTACTCCTCCACCCTGCCTGTTCTCAGGTCTAGTGTATACCTACTCCTCCACCCTGCCTGTTCTCAGGTCTGGTGTGTACCTACTCCTCCACCCTGCCTGTTCACAGGTCTGGTGTATACCTACTACTCCACCCTACCTGCTCTCAGGTCTGGTGTATACCTACTCCTCCACCCTGAGTGTTCTCAGCTATGGTGTATACCTACTCCTCCACCCTACCTGTTCTCAGGTCTGGGGTATATCTACTCCTCCACCCTGCCTGTTCTCAGGTCTGGTGTATACCTACTCCTCCACCCTGCCTGTTCTCAGGTCTGGTGTATACCTACTACTCCACCCTGCCTGTTCTCAGGTCTGGTGTATAACTACTTCTCCACCCTGAGTGTTCTCAGCTATGGTGTATATCTACTCCTCCACCCTGCCTGTTCTCAGGTCTGGGGTATATCTACTGCTCCACCCTGCCTGTTCTCAGGTCTAGTGTATATATACTCCTCCACCCTGCCTGTTCTCAGGTCCGGTGTATACCTACTCCTCCACCCTGCCTGTTCTCAGGTCTGGTGTATACCTACTACTACACCCTGCCTGTTCTCAGGTCTGGTGTATACCTACTCCTCCACCCTGCCTGTTCTCAGCTATGGTGTATATCTACTCCTCCACCCTGCCTGTTCTCAGGTCTGGGGTATATCTACTGCTCCACCCTGCCTGTTCTCAGGTCTAGTGTATATATACTCCTCCACCCTGCCTGTTCTCAGGTCTGGTGTATACCTACTCCTTCACCCTGCCTGTTCTCAGGTCTGGGTTATATCTACTCCTCCACCCTGCCTGTTCTCAGGTCTGGTGTATACCTACTCCTCCACACTGCCTGTTCTCAGGTCTGGTGTATACCTACTACTCCACCCTGCCTGTTCTCAGGTCTGGGGTATATCTACTGCTCCACCCTGCCTGTTCTCAGGTCTAGTGTATATATACTCCTCCACCCTGCCTGTTCTCAGGTCTGGGGTATATCTACTCCTCCACCCTGCCTGTTCTCAGGTCTAGTGTATATCTACTCCTCCACCCTGCCTGTTCTCAGGTCTGGGGTACATCTACTGCTCCACCCTGCCTGTTCTCAGGTCTGGTGTATACCTACTCCTCCACCCTGCCTGTTCTCAGGTCTGGTGTATACCTACTCCTCCACCCTGCCTGTTCTCAGGTCTGGTGTATACCTACTACTCCACCCTGCCTGTTCTCAGGTCTGGTGTATACCTACTCCTCCACCCTGCCTGTTCTCAGGTCTAGTGTATACCTACTCCTCCACCCTGCCTGTTCTCAGCTATGGTGTATATCTACTCCTCCACCCTGCCTGTTCTCAGGTCTGGGGTATATCTACTGCTCCACCCTGCCTGTTCTCAGGTCTAGTGTATATATACTCCTCCACCCTGCCTGTTCTCAGGTCTGGTGTATACCTACTCCTCCACCCTGCCTGTTCTCAGGTCTGGGGTATATCTACTCCTCCACCCTGCCTGTTCTCAGGTCTGGTGTATACCTACTCCTCCACCCTGCCTGTTCTCAGGTCTGGTGTATACCTACTCCTCCACCCTGCCTGTTCTCAGGTCTGGTGTATACCTACTACTCCACCCTGCCTGTTCTCAGGTCTGGTGTATATCTACTCCTCCACCCTGCCTGTTCTCAGCTATGGTGTATATCTACTCCTCCACCCTGCCTGTTCTCAGGTCTGGGGTATATCTACTCCTCCACCCTGCCTGTTCTCAGGTCTAGTGTATACCTACTCCTCCACCCTGCCTGTTCTCAGGTCTGGGGTATATCTACTCCTCCACCCTGCCTGTTCTCAGGTCTAGTGTATACCTACTCCTCCACCCTGCCTGTTCTCAGGTCTGGTGTATACCTACTCCTCCACCCTGCCTGTTCTCAGGTCTGGGGTATATCTACTCCTCCACCCTGCCTGTTCTCAGGTCTGGGGTATACGTACTCCTCCACCCTGCCTGTTCTCAGGTCTGGTGTATACCTACTCCTCCACCCTGCCTGTTCTCAGATCTAGTGTATACCTACTCCTCCACCCTGCCTGTTCCCAGGTCTAGTGTATATCTACTACTCCACCCTGCCTGTTCTCAGGTCTAGTGTATATATAATCCTCCACCCTGCCTGTTCTAAGGTCTAGTGTATACCTACTCCTCCACCCTGCCTGTTCTCAGGTCTAGTGTATACCTACTCCTCCACCCTGCCTGTTCTCAGGTCTAGTGTATACCTACTCCTCCACCCTGCCTGTTCTCAGGTCTGGGGTATACCTACTCCTCCACCCTGCCTGTTCTCAGATCTAGTGTATATCTACTCCTCCACCCTGCCTGTTCTCAGATCTAGTGTATACCTACTCCTCCACCCTGCCTGTTCCCAGGTCTAGTGTATATCTACTACTCCACCCTGCCTGTTCCCAGGTCTGGTGTATACCTACTCCTCCACCCTGCCTGTTCTCAGATCTAGTGTATACCTACTCCTCCACCCTGCCTGTTCTCAGGTCTGGGGTATACCTACTCCTCCACCCTGCCTGTTCTCAGATCTACTCCTCCACCCTGCCTGTTCTCAGATCTAGTGTATACCTACTCCTCCACCCTGCCTGTTCCCAGGTCTGGTGTATACCTACTCCTCCACCCTGCCTGTTCTCAGATCTAGTGTATACCTACTCCTCCACCCTGCCTGTTCTCAGGTCTGGGGTATACCTACTCCTCCACCCTGCCTGTTCTCAGATCTAGTGTATATCTACTCCTCCACCCTGCCTGTTCTCAGATCTAGTGTATACCTACTCCTCCACCCTGCCTGTTCCCAGGTCTAGTGTATATCTACTACTCCACCCTGCCTGTTCTCAGGTCTAGTGTATATATAATCCTCCACCCTGCCTGTTCTAAGGTCTAGTGTATACCTACTCCTCCACCCTGCCTGTTCTCAGGTCTAGTGTATACCTACTCCTCCACCCTGCCTGTTCTCAGGTCTAGTGTATACCTACTCCTCCACCCTGCCTGTTCTCAGGTCTGGTGTATACCTACTCCTCCACCCTGCCTGTTCTCACTTCTGGGGTATATCTACTCCTCCACCCTGCCTGTTCTCAGGTCTAGTGTATACCTACTCCTCCACCCTGCCTGTTCTCAGATCTAGTGTATACCTACTCCTCCACCCTGCCTGTTCTCAGATCTAGTGTATACCTACTCCTCCACCCTGCCTGTTCCCAGGTCTAGTGTATATCTACTGTTCTCAGGTCTAGTGTATATATAATCCTCCACCCTGCCTGTTCTAAGGTCTAGTGTATACCTACTCCTCCACTCTGCCTGTTCTCAGGTCTAGTGTATACCTACTCCTCCACCCTGCCTGTTCTCAGGTCTAGTGTATACCTACTCCTCCACCCTGCCTGTTCTCAGGTCTGGTGTATACCTACTCCTCCACCCTGCCTGTTCTCAGGTCTAGTGTATACCTACTCCTCCACCCTGCCTGTTCTCAGGTCTAGTGTATACCTAATCCTCCACCCTGCCTGTTCTCAGGTCTGGTGTATACCTACTCCTCCACCCTGCCTGTTCTCAGGTCTAGTGTATATCTACTCCTCCACCCTGCCTGTTCTCAGGTCTGGGGTATATCTACTGCTCCACCCTGCCTGTTCTCAGGTCTAGTGTATATATACTCCTCCACCCTGCCTGTTCTCAGGTCTGGTGTATACCTACTCCTCCACCCTGCCTGTTCTCAGGTCTGGGGTATATCTACTCCTCCACCCTGCCTGTTCTCAGGTCTAGTGTATACCTACTCCTCCACCCTGCCTGTTCTCAGGTCTGGTGTGTACCTACTCCTCCACCCTGCCTGTTCACAGGTCTGGTGTATACCTACTACTCCACCCTACCTGTTCTCAGGTCTGGTGTATACCTACTCCTCCACCCTGAGTGTTCTCAGCTATGGTGTATACCTACTCCTCCACCCTACCTGTTCTCAGGTCTGGGGTATATCTACTCCTCCACCCTGCCTGTTCTCAGGTCTGGTGTATACCTACTCCTCCACCCTGCCTGTTCTCAGGTCTGGTGTATACCTACTACTCCACCCTGCCTGTTCTCAGGTCTGGTGTATAACTACTTCTCCACCCTGAGTGTTCTCAGCTATGGTGTATATCTACTCCTCCACCCTGCCTGTTCTCAGGTCTGGGGTATATCTACTGCTCCACCCTGCCTGTTCTCAGGTCTAGTGTATATATACTCCTCCACCCTGCCTGTTCTCAGGTCCGGTGTATACCTACTCCTCCACCCTGCCTGTTCTCAGGTCTGGTGTATACCTACTACTACACCCTGCCTGTTCTCAGGTCTGGTGTATACCTACTCCTCCACCCTGCCTGTTCTCAGCTATGGTGTATATCTACTCCTCCACCCTGCCTGTTCTCAGGTCTGGGGTATATCTACTGCTCCACCCTGCCTGTTCTCAGGTCTAGTGTATATATACTCCTCCACCCTGCCTGTTCTCAGGTCTGGTGTATACCTACTCCTTCACCCTGCCTGTTCTCAGGTCTGGGTTATATCTACTCCTCCACCCTGCCTGTTCTCAGGTCTGGTGTATACCTACTCCTCCACACTGCCTGTTCTCAGGTCTGGTGTATACCTACTACTCCACCCTGCCTGTTCTCAGGTCTGGGGTATATCTACTGCTCCACCCTGCCTGTTCTCAGGTCTAGTGTATATATACTCCTCCACCCTGCCTGTTCTCAGGTCTGGGGTATATCTACTCCTCCACCCTGCCTGTTCTCAGGTCTAGTGTATATCTACTCCTCCACCCTGCCTGTTCTCAGGTCTGGGGTACATCTACTGCTCCACCCTGCCTGTTCTCAGGTCTGGTGTATACCTACTCCTCCACCCTGCCTGTTCTCAGGTCTGGTGTATACCTACTCCTCCACCCTGCCTGTTCTCAGGTCTGGTGTATACCTACTACTCCACCCTGCCTGTTCTCAGGTCTGGTGTATACCTACTCCTCCACCCTGCCTGTTCTCAGGTCTAGTGTATACCTACTCCTCCACCCTGCCTGTTCTCAGCTATGGTGTATATCTACTCCTCCACCCTGCCTGTTCTCAGGTCTGGGGTATATCTACTGCTCCACCCTGCCTGTTCTCAGGTCTAGTGTATATATACTCCTCCACCCTGCCTGTTCTCAGGTCTGGTGTATACCTACTCCTCCACCCTGCCTGTTCTCAGGTCTGGGGTATATCTACTCCTCCACCCTGCCTGTTCTCAGGTCTGGTGTATACCTACTCCTCCACCCTGCCTGTTCTCAGGTCTGGTGTATACCTACTCCTCCACCCTGCCTGTTCTCAGGTCTGGTGTATACCTACTACTCCACCCTGCCTGTTCTCAGGTCTGGTGTATATCTACTCCTCCACCCTGCCTGTTCTCAGCTATGGTGTATATCTACTCCTCCACCCTGCCTGTTCTCAGGTCTGGGGTATATCTACTCCTCCACCCTGCCTGTTCTCAGGTCTAGTGTATACCTACTCCTCCACCCTGCCTGTTCTCAGGTCTGGTGTATACCTACTCCTCCACCCTGCCTGTTCTCAGGTCTGGTGTATACCTACTACTCCACCCTGCCTGTTCTCAGGTCTGGTGTATACCTACTCCTCAACCCTGCCTGTTCTCAGGTCTAGTGTATACCTACTCCTCCACCCTGCCTGTTCTCAGCTATGGTGTATATCTACTCCTCCACCCTGCCTGTTCTCAGGTCTGGGGTATATCTACTGCTCCACCCTGCCTGTTCTCAGGTCTAGTGTATATATACTCCTCCACCCTGCCTGTTCTCAGGTCTGGTGTATACCTACTCCTCCACCCTGCCTGTTCTCAGGTCTGGGGTATATCTACTCCTCCACCCTGCCTGTTCTCAGGTCTGGTGTATACCTACTCCTCCACCCTGCCTGTTCTCAGGTCTGGTGTATACCTACTCCTCCACCCTGCCTGTTCTCAGGTCTGGTGTATACCTACTACTCCACCCTGCCTGTTCTCAGGTCTGGTGTATATCTACTCCTCCACCCTGCCTGTTCTCAGCTATGGTGTATATCTACTCCTCCACCCTGCCTGTTCTCAGGTCTGGGGTATATCTACTGCTCCACCCTGCCTGTTCTCAGGTCTAGTGTATATATACTCCTCCACCCTGCCTGTTCTCAGGTCTGGTGTATACCTACTCCTCCACCCAGCCTGTTCTCAGGTCTGGGGTATATCTACTCCTCCACCCTGCCTGTTCTCAGGTCTGGTGTATACCTACTCCTCCACCCTGCCTGTTCTCAGGTCTGGTGTATACCTACTACTCCACCCTGCCTGTTCTCAGTTCTGGTGTATACCTACTCCTCCACCCTGCCTGTTCTCAGGTCTGGGGTATATCTACTGCTCCACCCTGCCTGTTCTCAGGTCTAGTGTATATATACTCCTCCACCCTGCCTGTTTTCAGGTCTGGTGTATACCTACTCCTCCACCCTGCCTGTTCTCAGGTCTGGTGTATACCTACTCCTCCACCCTGCCTGTTCTCAGGTCTGGGGTATATCTACTCCTCCACCCTGCCTGTTCTCAGGTCTAGTGTATATCTACTCCTCCACCCTGCCTGTTCTCAGGTATGGGGTATACCTACTCCTCCACCCTGCCTGTTCTCAGTTATAGGGTATACCTACTCCTCCACCCTGCCTGTTCTCAGGTCTGGGGTATATCTACTCCTCCACCCTGCCTGTTCTCAGGTCTGGTGTATACCTACTCCTCCACCCTGCCTTTTCTCAGGTATGGTGTATACCTACTCCTCTACCCTGCCTGTTCTCAGGTCTGGGGTATATCTACTGCTCCACCCTGCCTGTTCTCAGGTCTGGTGTATACCTACTCCTCCACCCTGCCTGTTCTCAGGTCTGGGGTATATCTACTCCTCCACCCTGCCTGTTCTCAGGTCTGGGGTATATCTACTCCTCCACCCTGCCTGTTCTCAGGTCTGGTGTATACCCCTTCCTCCACCCTGCCTGTTCTCAGGTCTGTTGTATATCTACTCCTCCACCCTGCCTGTTCTCAGGTTTGTTGTATACCTACTCCTCCACCCTGCCTGTTCTCAGGTATGGGGTATACATACTCCTCCACCCTGCCTGTTCTCAGGTCTGGGGTATATCTACTCCTCCACCCTGCCTGTTCTCAGGTCTGGTGTATACCTACTCCTCCACCCTGCCTGTTCTCAGGTATGGGGTATACCTACTCCTCAACCCTGCCTGTTCTCAGGTCTGGTGTATACCCCTTCCTCCACCCTGCCTGTTCTCAGGTCTGTTGTATATCTACTCCTCCACCCTGCCTGTTCTCAGGTTTGTTGTATACCTACTCCTCCACCCTGCCTGTTCTCAGGTCTGGGGTATATCTACTCCTCCACCCTGCCTGTTCTCAGGTCTGGTGTGTACCTACTCCTCCACCCTGCCTGTTCTCAGGTATGGGGTATACCTACTCCTCCACCCTGCCTGTTCTCAGGTCTGGGGGTATATCTATTGCTCCACCCTGCCTGTTCTCAGGTCTGGTGTATACCTACTCTTCAACTCTGCCTGTTCTCAGGTCTGGTGTATATCTACTACTCCACCCTGCCTGTTCTCAGGTCTGGTGTATATCTACTCCTCCACCCTGCCTGTTCTCAGGTCTGGTGTATATCTACTCCTCCACCCTGCCTGTTCTCAGGTCTTGGGTATATCTACTCCTCCACCCTGCCTGTTCTCAGGTCTGGGTTATATTTACTCCTCCACCCTGCCTGTTCTCTGGTCTGGTGTATACCTACTCCTTCACCCTGCCTGTTCTCAGGTCTGGTGTATACCTACTCCTCCACCCTGCCTGTTCTCAGGTCTTGGGTATACCTACTCCTCCACCCTGCCTGTTCTCAGGTCTGGGGTATACCTACTCCTCCACCCTGCCTGTTCTCAGGTTTGGTGTATACCTACCTCTCCACCCTGCCTGTTCTCAGGTCTGGGTTATATCTACTCCTCCACCCTGCCTGTTCTCAGGTCTGGGGTATACCTACTCCTCCACCCTGCCTATTCTCAGGTCTGGTGTATGCCTACTCCTCCACCCTGCCTGTTCTCAGGTCTGGGGTATATCTACTCCTCCACCCTGCCTGTTCTCAGGTCTGGGGTATATCTACTCCTCCACCCTGCCTGTTCTCAGGTCTGGTGTGTACCTACTCCTCCACCCTGCCTGTTCTCAGGTCTTGGGTATACCTACTCCTCCACCCTGCCTGTTCTCAGGTCAGGGGTATACCTACTCCTCCACCCTGCCTGTTCTCAGGTTTTGTGTATATCTACTCCTCCACCCTGCCTGTTCTCAGGTCTGGGGTATACCTACTCCTCCACCCTGCCTGTTCTCAGGTCTGGTGTATGCCTACTCCTCCACCCTGCCTGTTCTCAGGTCTGGGGTATTTCTACTCCTCCACCCTGCCTGTTCTCATGTCTGGTGTGTACCTACTCCTCCACCCTGCCTGTTCTCAGGTATGGGGTATACCTACTCCTCCACCCTGCCTGTTCTCAGGTATGGGGTATACCTACTCCTCCACCCTGCCTGTTCTCAGGTCTGGTGTATACCTACTCCTCCACCCTGCCTGTTCTCAGGTATGGGGTATACCTACTCCTCCACACTGCCTGTTCTCAGGTATGGGGTAAACTACTCCTCCACCCTGCCTGTTCTCAGGTCTGGTGTATACCTACTACTCCACCCTGCCTGTTCTCAGGTATGGGGTATATCTACTCCTCCACCCTGCCTGTTCTCTGGTCTAGTGTATACCTACTCCTCCACCCTGCCTGTTCTCAGGTCTGGGGTATATCTACTGCTCCACCCTGCCTGTTCTCAGGTCTAGTGTATACATACTCCTCCACCCTGCCTGTTCTCAGGTCTAGTGTATATATACTCCTCCACCCTGCCTGTTCTCAGGTCTGGGGTATATCTACTGCTCCACCCTGCCTGTTCTCAGGTCTAGTGTATACCTACTCCTCCACCCTGCCTGTTCTCAGGTCTGGGGTATATCTACTCCTCCACCCTGCCTGTTCTCAGGTCTGGTGTATACCTACTCCTCCACCCTGCCTGTTCTCAGGTCTGGTGTATACCTACTCCTCCACCCTGCCTGTTCTCAGGTCTGGGGTATATCTACTCCTCCACCCTGCCTGTTCTCAGGTCTGGTGTATACCTACTCCTCCACCCTGCCTGTTCTCTGGTCTGGTGTATACCTACTCCTCCACCCTTCCTGTTCTCAGGTCTGGTGTATATCTACTCCTCCACCCTGCCTGTTCTCAGGTCCGGGGTATACCTACTCCTCCACCCTGCCTGTTCTCTGGTCTGGTGTATACCTACTCCTCCACCCTTCCTGTTCTCAGGTCTGGTGTATACCTACTCCTCCACCCTGCCTGTTCTCAGGTCTGGGGGCATGAGAGAACTGGAGACCACCATAAGATAGAGCAGCAGGGGAAGCAGTGTCAGACAGGTGTAGCCATGTTTCCGTAAGAGCCAGGAGGTTGAGAGAGTTAGGAAGGAATAAGTCATGAATAAAGGTGAGTTTGTTGCACACGGACCGAGAATTCCAGAGAGCACAGGTAAAAGAAATAGGAGAAGACACACAAGGAATGGCAAGAAGACTTGCCGGGTTTCTATGTGTGGCAGGTAAGTGGTTGAGCTTGGCAGAAGAAAAGGGAGGACCAGGGTTGGGAGAGATGTCCCTGCAGCGAGTAGCAGGAGAATGGAGAGAGACAGCAGATGGTTCAGTGATTTATGAGAGTGATTTTTATGTTGGGCAGTGGGATGAGATGGGTTAAGATGATTCAGCAGAGTGAATAGTGCATGGGAGCAGTACATGGGCGAGGGAAGAAGAGAGGGACTGATGTGGACTGAATTTACTAAAGGGTGAAATGGGCAGTAGGCTTGTAAACTAACAACAGCAGCAATGATTGGTGAGGCAGCAAACATGTTCCGATGGTTTGGTCGTGGGAATCAGAGAAAAATTCCAAAGTATTAATTATAATGTAAGCAAGTTTGTTTGTTTTGTCAATGCAGATTACCTGTCACTTTCCGTCTAACTGCTGTGTATAACTGCCAGGACACTTTGCCAATATGACACTTAGACAGGGATAATTTCTGCCCTCATGACACCCAGGGCCGGCCTTAGGTTGGATGGCACGCTGTGCGGGACTCTCTATTGCCGCCCCCTACACAAACCAAAAATTAACCACATATATAGACACACACATGCTGGAACATATATACTGCGCAGACATAAAGACAGATATTCAGACATACAGGCAAATATACATACACACACATATCTGGAATATATACAAACAGGTAAATATATAGACGTACACACACACACACACACACACACACACACACACACACACACACACACACACACACACACACACACAGATAAATACACAGACAGGAACATATACAAATACATAAAAGGCACATATATACAAGCAGAAAGACACATTCACAAACAGACTCATATATACGCAGTACAGATAATGCAGGAGATGCTACCTGCAGTCCTATGTAACACCACAGATAACACAGTGATAACTCCCTGAGTACAGATAATGTAGTAGATGCTACCTGCAGTCCTATGTAACACCACAGATAACACAGTGATAACTCCCTGAGTACAGATAATGTAGCAGTGTTACCTGCAGTCCTATGTAACACCACAGATAACACAGTGATAACTCCCTGAGTACAGATAATGTAGTAGATGCTACCTGCAGTCCTATGTAACACCACATATAACACAGTGATAACTCTTTGAGTACAGATAATGTAGTAGATGTCACCTGCAGCCCTATGTAACACCACAGATAACACATAGTAATAACGGAGTACAGATAATGTAGTAGACGTTACCTGCAGTCCTATGTAACACCACAGATAACAGTGATAACTCTCTGAGTACAAATAATGTAGTAGGTGTTACCTACAGTCCTATGTAACACCACAGATAACACAGTGATAACTCTCTGAGTACAGATAATGTAGTAGTTGTTACCTGCAGTCCTATGTAACACCACAGATAACACAGTGATAACTCTCTGAGTACAGATAATGTAGTAGTGTTACCTGCAGTCCTATGTAACACCACAGATAACACAGTGATAACTCTCTGAGTACAGATAATGTAGTAGATGTTACCTGCAGTCCTATGTAACACCACAGATAACAGTGATAGCTCTGAGTACAGATAATGTAATAGATGTTACCTGCAGTCCTATGTAACACCACAGATAACACAGTGATAACTCTCTGATTGCAGATAATGCAGTAGTGTTACCTGCAGTCCTATGTAACACCACAGATAACACAGTGATAACTCTCTATATATAAAAGGGCCACAGGGTTTATAAGGGGAAGCAGGGATAATAAGGGCAGCAGGATATATAAGGAGCAGCAGGGTATATAAGGGGCAGCAGAGTATATAAGGGCAGTAGTGTATATAGGGGGCAGCAGGGTATATAGGGGCAGCAGGATAAATAGTGGGTAGCAGGGTATATAAGAGGCATCAAAGTATATAAGGGGCAGCAGAGTATATAAGGGGCAGCAGGGTATAAAGGGGAAGCAGGCTATATAGGGGGCAGTAAAATCTATAACGGGCAGCAGGTTATATAAGGGCAGCAGATTATATAAGGGGCAGCAGGGTATATAGGGGCAGCAGGCTATATATACAGGGCAGCAGGATATATAGGGGGCAACAGGATATATAGTGACAGCAGGGTATGTAGGGGCAGCAGGGTATATAGGAAGCAGCAAGGCATATAGGGACAGACAGATACATAGGGGCAGCAGGGTATATAAGGGGCATCAGAGTATATAAGGGGAGCAGGGTATATAGGGGCAATAGGCTATAAAGGGGGTACTAAGTTCTATTAGGGGCAGCAGGGTATACAAGGGGCAGCAGGGTATACAAGGGGCAGCAGGACATATAAGGGCAGCAGGGTATAGAGGAGGCATCTGGTTATATAAGGGACAGCAGGATATATAGGGGCAGCACTGTATATAGGAAGCATCAGGGCATCATGATATATAGGGGATAGCAGGGTATATATGGGTGGCAGGATATATAGGGGCAACAGGATATATAGTGGCAGTAGGATATATGGGTGGCAGCAGGGTATATAGGGGGCAGCAGTGTATATAGGGGCAGCAGGGTATTTAGGAGGCAGCACAGATATCTTCGTTTTATCTGTTCTCTTTTAATATCGAACACACACTTTTACAAAAAGACATAAACACACACACACACACACACACACACACACACACACACACACACACACACACACCCAGTGGCGGCCCCTACATGCTAGGAGGGTGCAGCGCCCTGTGCGCTTGCACACTTCTAAGGCCGGCCCTGATGATACACCTGCACGAGTGCCTTTTCCTTATGCTACAACTAAATTTATAGGGGAGCGGATGCTCAGATCTAGGAATAACTAAGCTCGTTCAGCTGTTAATCAAATAAAGTAGACACGTGAGGTGAAAAAGCTCTGCAGAGAAAACACACAAACTACATGGTCTGGAGGGATCTTAAAACGTAATGACCATCAAATAGTTTGTAAGTTTCAGAGATACCATTAGACGATATAGGAAGACAGGAACGCAGCGTTATATACCATAACATAAAACTTTCAGCGTTTGAAGTGACGTTCAGCACATAGACAAGGGGCAGGGATGGAATGGATTATATACCTGTATGAAGAGAAGAGAGGAGACATGGATGACATAATCCACACATGCAGCCAGTGATGTATCAGGTGTAAGCAATGTGCTGATCTACAAAGCTCTTATTTGGGACTTTAATAAATTGCAAAGTTTGACACTACACAACAATTGTTGCATCGATATATAACAGATGTCCGTTCACTTAATTGATTAAATTGTATCACTGCCTATATGAACGATTAAAATTCGATTTTTATTATAGAAAACCTTACTAAAATTGGGCTAGATATCCAAATGTACTGTAAAGGCGTAAGCACGGTGGACCATACAGAAGGACGAGCAATTGAGGGTACTATTGTTAGCACAACATACTGCTGAACAATGATTCCCCCTAACTGAATTATGATATAACACCTGGTCAATCCGTGCCACTGAAAACGTGTCCCTACGCGTTTCCGCACCGCTAATAGTCAAGGTGCTTCATCAGGGGTCACACTGATGTGATTTCAACACATCTATATTTGATTGTATGGCCGGTAGACACCTATTGCGTGTCTCATAACATTCACCCGGCTCGTGCACGACACTAGTCAGCTGGTCGAACACGAACCGAGTGACATGCGGGGCATAAATAGTACTGGCCACTCCCTCCCCGAAATGACGCGGCGGCCGAGCAGCCAATCCATGACATGCCACGCACATAACGCGGCCTGATCAGGACCGGCCCCCGGACGCTCGCTGTCACTGCAGGAGGGGGTAACCAAACCAGCGTCCCTAGTAACCAGGGATCACAAGGCGGCCGTATAACACTGGCCTGAGACATGTAGCCAGGGAGAGGACCCATAGCAGGAAACACAGCGATCGTGGGCCCAGACATATGGCACACTCGATCACCGTGTGTGTTATCCTAATAGTAGGAAGCACAGCGATTGTGTAACCAATGGATATGGCACACTCAGTCGCTGCGTATAACTCAAAGGGGAGGGGCACAGCAATTCGCTATGTGTTATCACAGGGACCACTCAAGGAGTCCCACAGCGACACAGGTTACCACATGGGGTCTCAGAAAAAGAGAGAGAGGGGGAGGAAAGAGGTCAATGTACTTAGATGACCAATGGACAATTGACACAAGCCAGACTCAACATTTAAGCATCAGTGCCTCTTTTAGTCAACTCACTAGGCTTTATAAGGACCACATTAGGTCGTGGTGGGAGATTCAGACGCTTGACACGTATCTCAGAAACAAGATAGTACCCAGGGGCTTACGTATTGCCCTCATTCCCGCTGCACGGGTCAGGTCTCCAGATCTCCTCCGAAAATGGGAGAAGGAGTCCATTGACTCGTCCCTCAGGTTTATGGGGATCTTACTGGAGGAGGAAAAAATATTGTTGGCACGCAGTACAGCGGAATTGAAAGAGGGCATTGAATCAGTTAGGAGATTTTCCAATAACTCAAATTCTGAGAGAAAAGAGATAGCACTCCAACAGGGTATTGAAAAACTTACCGGACATATGAAAGAGAGAAAGCATTTCCAATATGTCCGAGATACCGCTGATTTTAAAGAAGGGAAAATCTTCGATTACAGCGTCAATAATATGGGGGGATTTGAGATTGAGACATAACAATCCTCCTCAGAGCAAGATCAATCAGATTCCGATACTGCGAGAAATCCCAGTAGGAGAGCTAGGGGAAGTCAACACTCTGGGAAGAATCCAACCCGTAATTACCAAAGGGGCAGAGGTAGAGGCAAGGGTCCCAACAGGGACGTTTTTTTATCAAGAAACCATCCCATCTCGGAATACCTACTAAGAGACAGGAGAGAGATGTAGTGTCTGGGAATCATGAGGATGATTTGCAGATAATCAACCTCTCATCGCGTACCCTAACGACTGAGGAGACTAGCATTCTGAAGAAAGGTTTATCATTTGTGCCCACGAATAGATTCGACCTTTTCATGTGGGTCAAGGATCTGAATCTATTCGTGCGCAAATTGAAATGGAAGACATTTTTTAAAACCCATGACAGGCGAGAATGCCTTGAACTGGGGATCTCTGAGGAGGACCCACCGCACTTTAGAACACTCAATCAACTATTGGAAGAAGGTCAGAGAAGTGTGGGTGATGGTCCTTTTACCGATCTGAGGCAGCCTTCCACCAGAAATGCTCCTGTCAATGACAATACACCAATTGATGTATTTCTGGAGGTAGTGGTGGATCAGCTCAGGAAAATAGATTCTTCTAATACTATCAAATTCAATACTTCAAGAGATGAGATGGCAGGTCTACAGGCCCTTGAGCAGGATGATAGCATTGTCATTAAACCATCAGATAAAGGTGGCAATACTGTTGTGATGGATCGCAATCAATACAGTGATATGTGCCACCGTATTCTGAACGATACAGTATGTTACAGAATTTTATTGAGTGATCCCATGCCGATTTTTGCAAACCAACTAAAAATATTGGTAAATCAAGGTAGATCTCTCAATTTGGTGAGCACTAATGAACAACGCTTTATTTTCACTGATCATCCACAATATGCCACCTTCTACAGCCTGCCCAAGGTACACAAAGGCACATCTCCTCTGAAAGATCGCCCCATTGTTTCTGGGGTTGATAACCTGACACAGAATGATAGTCTCTATATTGATCGGATCCTTAGTCCATTTGTATTGGCCCTTCCATCGTACGTTCGTGATACGATGGATGTACTCAGAAGGTTAGAGGGCATCAAATGTGACACTGGTGTATACTTGGCCTCACTGGATGTTGAGGCCCTCTACAGCTCTATACCCCATGCCACTGGGTGTAGAGCTGTGGAGGATTTCTTGAAGGAAAGGGGAACACATTTCCAGGCCCACAACGAGTTCGTGGTCAGCCTCCTTCGTTTTGTTCTCGAACATAATTTTTTTCTGTTCGATGGCAAATTCTTCACCAGCTAAGGGGGGTAGCGATGGGAACTCCCTGTGCACCCTCCTATGCCAACCTATATTTGGGCTGGTGGGAGAAGATGATTGTCTTTGGGGAGGAGATGGATCGATGGACATCTATGATTATCCTCTGGCTAAGATTTATTGATGACATCATGATTTTGTGGTCTGGAACTAAGGAGGAGTTCAGCGAATTTGTGGGCATCCTTAATGTCAATGAAATGGGGCTCTTTTTTACATCCGTTATCCATGAGAGCAAAATGACCTTTTTGGATATTAATATATGTAAAACAGAACAGGAATATATACAAACCAATATCTTCAGGAAGGAGACAGCAACCAACAGTCTCCTTCGATGGGAGATTTGGCATCCCGCACCTCTGAGAAAGGGTATACCCAAAGGTCAATACCTGAGGGCACGCAGGAATTGCTCCACCATGACTGACTTCAAATTAGCTGCCTCTAACCTACAAAATAGATTTCGCCGGAGGGGTTATCCTCATGACTTGGATCGGCCTATCATAATGCATTTCATTGCAATAGGAGTGCACTCCTAAACCCCAAAAAACTTACGACTGATGACCAAATGCGCATCATAGGCACGTACGACTCATCGAATCACGAAGTCATCAGGATCCTACAGACTTACTGGGGGATCCTTAGGACTGACCCAGATGTAGGTGATCTTGTAGGCAATAGACCCTCGGTCACCTATAAGAGGGGTAGGAGCATTAGGGATCGTGTGGTTCATAGTCATATGCAATCCATTCGCCCCACAACATGGCTTACACACAACATAAAGGGAACATTTAGATGTGGGTCCTGCAAAGCTTGCAAATCTATATTCTGTAGCAAGAATTTCAATAGCCATGCGACTGGTCGGATATTTGAAAACATCCTTTATAAATTGTAAAACGAAGGGCATCGTCTACCTGATCTCTTGTGTCTGCGGACTGCAATATGTCGGCAAGACAATCAGAGAATTTAGGAGACGAATAAGGGACCACATAGGCGACATTCGTCGCAATATGGACACCTCGGTGACCCGACACGTATGGGAAAAGCATGGTGGTGACACCCACGTTATAAAATTTCAGGGGATCGAGCACATACGGCCATCTGCCAGGGGGGCAATTGGGACAAGAGGATCTTACAAAAAGAGGCCCAATGGATTTTCCGCATGCATACCATGAAACCGGCGGGTCTCAATGAACAGATATCGTTCAATTGCTTCCTCTGAACCGGTTGTTCTGACCCTGGATTGGGCGTATCATGCCGCTACATCTTGTCAATTGTCCCTGGCTTGTGTCAATTGTCCATTGGTCATCTAAGTACATTGACCTCTTTCCTCCCCCTCTCTCTTTTTCTGAGACCCCATGTGGTAACCTGTGTCGCTATGGGACTCCTTGAGTGGTCCCTGTGATCACACATAGCGAATTGCTGTGCCCCTCCCCTTTGAGTTATACGCAGCGACCGAGTGTGCCATATCCATTGGTTACACAATCGCTGTGCTTCCTACTGTTAGGATAACACACACGGCGATCGAGTGTGCCATATGTCTGGGCCCACGATCGCTGTGTTTCCTGCTATGGGTCCTCTCCCTGGCTACATGTCTCAGGCCAGTGTTATACGGACGCCTTGTGATCCCTGGTTACTAGGGACGCTGGTTTGGTTACCCCCTCCTGCAGTGACAGCGAGCGTCCGGGGGCCGGCCCTGATCAGGCCGCGTCATGTGCGTGGCTTGTCATGGATTGGCTGCCCGGCCGCCGCGTCATTTCGGGGAGGGAGTGGCCAGTACTATTTATGCCCGGCATGTCACTCGGCTCGTGTTCGACCAGCTGACTAGTGTCGTGCACGAGCCGGGTGAATGTTATGAGACACGCAATAGGTGTCTCCCGGCCATACAATCAAATATAGATGTGTTGAAATCACATCAGTGTGACCCCTGATGAAGCACCTTGACTATTAGCGGTGCGGAAACGCGTTGGGACACGTTTTCAGTGGCACGGATTGACCAGGTATTATATCATAATTCAGTTAGGGGAAATCATTGTTCAGCAGTATGTTGTGCTAACAATAGCACCCTCAATTGCTCGTCCTTCTGTATGGTCCATCGTGCTTACGCCTTTACAGTACATTTGGATATCTAGCCCAATTTTTGTAAGGTTTAATAAATTGCACCCCTATTATTAACATGTGGTGCCGCTTCACCTGGTGAGAATATCACTGAGCCGCATTCTGTAAAGCTTAACACGGCAGAAGAAGACTTGTGGAGGGATCTTGGACTTCTCCTCCATGCAGAACATTCTCAGTTCCTTGATATACTTGGGTTGTCTTTCGTGGGTGGCCCTCAATATACACCACTTGTTTGTTACATGGGTTCAGATCTGGGAACTGATAGGTCATGCAGATTCTGTGTTCCTGCAGCCTTCACGTTATGGTTTTTGATGTCTTTGGGGTCATTATATTGCTAAGGTCCTTCCATGCTGAATTCTTCAGCCAGAGTCGCACAGACTCTAGACTAAAATATCTCCTGGTGATTTCTCCTGGAATTCATTGTTACAAATGAGCCCCTGGACCATGGGCAGCAAAACAGTCCCAAATCTTCAATGTCGCAGCAGCAGATTGGACGGGTATCAGGGGTTTTTCTTTGGAAAATTGTCAACATGATGAAGTTCAATTTGTTATTAATTCGATCACATGACATAATTCTATCGTAGTTTCAATGACATTTTATAAAGTTCTGGCGCTTCTGGCATTTTTGTTGCTTCTTTATTAGTATTGGATGATCAGGTATCCACTTCTATATGTGGGGGCAGTATACTCAGGACTCCTTGTCTATATGTGAAGGCAGTATACTCAGGACTTCTTGTCTATATGTGAGGGCTGTATACTCAGGACTCCACGCCTATATGTGAGGGCAGCATACTCAGGACTCCTCGTCTTTATGTGAGGGCAGTATACTCAGGACTCCTCGTCTATATGTGAGGGCAGTATACTCAGAACTCCTTGTCTGTATGTGAGGGCAGTATACTCAGGTCTCCCCTGCTGTACATGAGGGCAGTATACTAGGTCTCCCCTGCTGTACATGAGGGCAGTATTCTAGGTCTCCCCTGCTGTACATGGGGGCAGTATACTCAGGTCTCCCCTGCTGTACATGGAGGCAGTATACTAGGTCTCCCCTGCTGTACATGGGGGCAGTATACTCAGGACTCCCCATCTATATGTGAGGGCAGTATATTCAGGACTCCTCATCTATATGTGAAGGCAGGATACTGAGAACTCCTCATCTATATGTGAGGGCAGGATACTGAGGAAACCTCATCTATACTCAGGACTACTTGTCTATATGTGAGCTCAGTATACTCTGGACTCCTTGTCTATATGTGAGGGCTGTATACTCAGGACTCCACGTCTATATGTGAGGGCTGTATACTTAGGATTCCTCATCTAAATGTGAGGTCAGTATACTCAGGACTCCTTGTCTATATGTGAAGGCAGTATACTCAGGACTCCTTGTCTATATGTGAGGGCTGTATACTCAGGACTCCTCTTCTATATGTGAGGGCAGTATACTCAGGACTCCTTGTCTGTATGTGAGGGCAGTATACTCAGGTTTTCTCGTCTATATGTGAAGGCAGTATACTCAAGTCTCCACTTCTACATGTAAGGGCAGTATACTCAGGACTCTTCGTCTATATGTGAGGGCAGTATACACAAGACTCTTCGTCTATATGTGAGGGCAGTATATTCAGGTCTCCTCATCTATATGTGACGGCAGTATACTCAGGTCTCCTCGTCTATATGTGAGGGCAGTATACTCAGGGCTCCTTGTCTATATGTGAGGGCAGTATACTCAGGGCTCCTCGTCTATATGTGAGGGCAGTATACTCAGGTTTTCTCGTCTATATGTGAAGGCAGTATACTCAGGTCTCCACTTCTACATGTAAGGGCAGTATACTCAGGACTCTTCGTCTATATGTGAGGGCAGTATATTCAGGACTCCTCGTCTATATGTGAGGGCTGTATACTTAGGATTCCTCGTCTATATGTGAGGGCAGTATACTCAGGACTCCTTGTCTATATGTGAAGGCAGTATACTCAGGACTTCTTGTCTATATGTGAGGGCTTTATACTCAGGACTCCTCGTCTATATGTGAGGGCAGTATACTCAGGACTCCTCGTCTATATGTGAGGGCAGTATACCCAGAACTCCTTGTCTGTATGTGAGGGCAGTATACTCAGGTCTCCTCTGCTGTACATGGGGGCAGTATACTCAGGTCTCCCCTGCTGTACATGAGGGCAGTATACTAGGTCTCCCCTGCTGTACATGGGGGCAGTATACTCAGGTCTCCCCTGCTGTACATAGGGGCAGTATTCTCAGGTCTCCCTTGCTGTATATAAGGCAAGTATACTCAGGTCTTCTTTGCTGTACATGAGGGCAGTATACTCAGGTGTTCTCTGTTGTACATGGGGACCGTATACTTAGGTCTCCTCTTCTTTACATGGGCCAGTATACTCAGGTCTCCTCTGCTGTACATGGGGGCAGTATACTCAGGTTTAACACTGCTGCACATGGGGGCAGTATACTCAGGACTCCTCTGTTGTACATGGGGACAGTATACTCAGGTCTCCTCTGTTGTACATGGGGATAGTATACTCAGGTCTTCTCTACTGTACATGAGGGCAGTATAGTCAGAACTCCTCTGTTGTATATGGGGGCAGCATAATCCAGTCTCCTCTACTGTACATGGGGGAAGTATACTCCGGTCTCCAGTGCTGTACACGGGGCAGAACACTCAGGTATTCTCTGCTGTGCATGATGGC
Source organism: Rhinoderma darwinii (assembly GCF_050947455.1). Lineage (NCBI taxonomy): Eukaryota > Metazoa > Chordata > Amphibia > Anura > Rhinodermatidae > Rhinoderma > Rhinoderma darwinii. The sequence continues at coordinate 4,395,261 of NC_134690.1, read as the reverse complement.
AGTATGCTTAGGTCTTCTCTGTGGTACATGAGGGCAGTATACGGAGGTCTCCTCTACTGTACATGAGGGCAGTGTACTCAGGTCTCCTCTGCTTTACATGGAGGCAGTATACTCAAGTCTCCTCTGCTGTACATGAGGGCAGTATGGTCAGGTCTTCAGTGCTGTACATGGGGGTAGTATTCTCAGGTCTCCTCTGCTGTACATGGGGCAGTGTACTCAGGTCTCCTCTGCTGTACATGAGGGCAGCGTACTCAGGTCTCCTCTGCTGTACATGTAGGCAGTATACTCAGGTCTCCTCTGCTGTACATGAGGGCAGTGTACTCAGGTCTCCTCTGCTGTACATGAGGGCAGTTTACTCAGGCTCCTCTGCTGTACATGGGGGCAGTGTACTCAGGTCTCTTATGCTGTATATAAGGGCAGTATACCCAGGCCTCTTGTGCTGTACATCAGGGCAGTATACTCAAGTCTCCCCTGCTGTATATAAGGGCAGTATACTCAGGTCTTCTCTGCTTTACATAAGTGCAGTATACTCAGGTCTCCCCTGCTGTACATGAGGGCAGTATACCCAGGTCTCTTTTGCTGTACATGAGGGCAGTATACTCAAGTCTACTTTACTGTATATGGGGGCAGTATACTCAGGTCTCCTCTGCTGTACATGAGGGCACTATACTCAGGTATCCTCTGCTGTACATGGGGGCAGTGTACTCAGGTCTCCCCTGCTGTACATGAGGGCAGTATACCCAGGTCTCTTTTGTTGTACATGAGGGCAGTATACTCAGGTATCCTCTCCTGTACATGGGGGCAGTATACTCAGGTATCCTCTGCTGTACATGAGGGCAGTATACTCTGGTATCCTCTGCTGTACATGGGGGTAGTATACTCAGGTATCCTCTCCTGTACATGGGGGCAGTATACTCAGGTATCCTCTGCTGTACATGAGGGCAGTATACTCAGGTATCCTCTCCTGTACATGGGGGCAGTATACTCAGGTATCCTCTGCTGTACATGAGGGCAGTATACTCTGGTATCCTCTGCTGTACATGGGGTTAGTATACTCAAGTCTACTTTACTGTATATTGTGGCAGTATACTCAGGTCTACTTTACTGTATATGGGGGAAGTATACTCAGGTATCCTCTGCTGTACATGGGGGCAGTATACTAAGGTCTTCTTTACTGTATATAGGGGCAGTATACCCAGGTCTCCTCTGCTGTACATGAGGGCAGTATACCCAGGTCTCCTCTGCTGTATATGAGGGCAGTATGCTCACGTCTTATCTGCTGTATATGGGGGTAGTATACTCAAATCTACTTTACTGTATATGGGGGCAGTATACTCAGGTCTCCTCTGCTGTACATGAGGGCAGTATACTCAGGTCTCCTCTGCTGTATATGGGGGCAGTATACTCAGGTCGCCTCTGCTGTACATGAGGGCAGTATACTCAGGTCTCCTCTGCTTTATATGGGGGCAGTATACTCAGGTCTCCTCTGCTGTACATGGGGCAGTGTACTCAGGTTTCCTCTGCTGTACATGGGGCAGTATACTCAGGTCTCTGCTGCTGTATATGGGGGCAGTGTACTCAGGTCTCCTCTGCTGTACATGGGGCAGTATAATCAGGTCTCCTCTGCTTTACATGGGGTCAGTATTTTAATCTGTTTTATTATTTCCCTGATTGTGGTAAGTGTTCATATTATCTGACTATCTGTTGCTTTTTTCGACCTATCAATCAGTTTTACTGCAGACAGCTAGGATCTTCTGAATCCGGCATGGTCTACAGTTATCCAAACCATGTGTCATTATCTGGACTCCTGGGTCATGACTACTGTGGGCTGTATGAAAGACAATTACCAGAGAGGCTCATTAACATACTGGCTCTGTTTTTAGTGCGTTCCTTCAGTAATATTACTGTAAAAAAAACAGATCAGAGTCACGGGACAATGATGGGGATGATATTTATTTATTAGACTTCTTATAAAACTGTAAATACAGGATCAGAAGGCACCAGGAGTAGCATCATCCCGTCACATTGTACATAATGTGATGGCTGCAGATCCTCGTCATTGTCCATGGTCGATGTCCAACATCTTGTTTTATACCTGGAAGGGAGAAAATTGGGATTTGTATGGAATATATATGTATTCTTCAGTGTGTGTATGTGGAGTTGGTTGTATACAGCCGGTTGGTTGGTTGATTTGCTGGTTGGTTGGTTGGGGCTGGGACTTGCCGTTATTTGGCTTTTTACAGGTGGTTAGGCTTCGTTCACATCTGAAGCTTTCTGTCGGTACGGGACCCTGACTGACACAAACCGTTTGATTTCCATGGTGACGGATCCGGTGCCAATGGTTTCCATTTGTCTCCATTGTGCAAGGGTGCCGTCGTTTTGATGGAATCAATAGGATAGTCGATGGAGCGTTGAAACGTGAGCCCGGCGCAGATGTGAACAAAGCCTTACAGTGATATCAAATTTATATATTTTTTTAATATTTTACTTCTTTTGAACAATAAAACAATTTTTTAGGGGAAAATATTATTATTAATATATTTTTTTGTGTAGCCGCATTCCAAAAGCCGGAACTTTTTTATTGTCCCATCAACGTAGTCGTGCAAGGGCTTGATGTTGTGCAGGATTACACCAATTTGTGGTACATATTATTTACAGATTAATTGTGAACACATGACCTGCCCTTTTTTTAGTGATATGTTTTAAATTTCATCCCTTTTGCTAAAAGCTGAAAACCTGACAATCATTTAGTTGTGTTCCCTCTAACATCATAGGTCGTGTTACTTACCGGAGCGACGCACTGCCACTGACAGGCGTAATCACAGCACTTCTCCACGCCAGGGCACAGGTAGTCACCATGACATTTTGGATCAGGGTAAGGAGTAGCACAAGCCACAAATGTATACGCCACTGGACACTTCCCGGGTTTAGCTGCAAGTAGAAGAGCAAAAAACACGAGAGATGATTATTTTTCAATGATCGGTGCGGTGTCCTCCATAGTGGGGGGGGGGGTGTAGAAGATGCGCTATGCTGGGGTCTCAGAACTTACATTTAATGGGTTTGGTGCACTTTAAGCTACACTTTTGGGTGCAGCACTTCTCATCTTTCTGGCAATCACTGTCCTGTGCACATTCCCCACCTTTCTTTAAGGCCATGCAGGTGGTCACTGGTACTGGGCAGGATCCCGGCTTCTCAACTGGAGAAAACAAATATTATACAATTAGACTTCTAGATGTAAGTACAGAAAGATAAGCACAAACCCATAACAACTCTGCCCATCGTAAATCATGGGACATGGCATAACTATTATGGAGCCCCTGTCATAAGCAATGAGCCCAGCTCAAGACTGTATTCACACAGTGCGGTTTTGCAGCTTTTTTGCTGTGCAACCAAAAAGGACGCTGACACAATGCATACATTTTTACCGCGGTTTCTGTGCAAACGTCAAAACCGCTGCAAATAGCGATAAAAGTTCTTTTTTTTTTTCAGTGCTGTTTAGTAGCGTGTGTGAATATACCCTTAGACTTCAAAAGAGAAGATCGACTTTCTCACCACCACCAAGAACTGTTAGTGAAAATTAAAACCGTCCATACACATGAGATAACTGTCACTGACAGTCACTTACAGGATGTAACTCAGGATCAGTACAGGATAAGTAATGTATGTACACAGTGACTCCACCAGCAGAATAGTGAGTGCAGCTCTGGAGTATAATACAGGATGTAACTCAGGATCAGTACAGGATAAGTAATGTCATGTATGTACACAGTGACTCCACCAGCAGAATAGTGAGTGCAGCTCTGGAGTATAATACAGGATGTAACTCAGGATCAGTACAGGATAAGTAATGTAATGTATGTACACAGTGACACCACCAGCAGAATAGTAAGTACAGCTCTGGAGTATAATACAGGATATAACTCAGGATCAGTACAGGATAAGTAATGTAATGTATGTACACAGTGACTCCACCAGCAGAATAGTGAGTGCAGCTCTGGAGTATAATACAGGATATAACTCATGATCAGTACAGGATAAGTAATGCAATGTATGTACACAGTGACTCCACCAGCAGAATAGTCAGTGCAGCTCTAGAGTGGGTGGAGTAGGACGTGTGGAGAGAGCTGCTGAGACTTCCGTGCAGGCCTTGGATCCAGGGACTTTCCTTATCCTATCTGCCCAGGCCTCATACCATCTGCCTGGGCTTGGAAAGTACCCTGAGGGGGGTTCCATCCTAGGATGGAGCCTCAGACCTCTACCTCCCGGAGCATGCCAGCGGGGGGTAGAGGGTCATCCCAGATGGCTGGGAATATGCAAACGGTCGCGGGGGTGAGGAGATCATCTCGGGGCAAGGCTATCCTGGCTCCCCCCGTGTCTGGAACCCTGGATAAGGGTATGGAGACGCGGTCCGGCATGGTGATAGAGGTGTTGTCGTCTGGAGAAGGACCAGCACTGTCCGGACATTTGGATGACGGTCGTGTGGAGGAATGGGGACAGCTGAGGACCGGAGAGACGGTGGAGAACTTCAGCTCCCGTCTGGCTATGCGGTTGGAGGAGTATCGGGACCTCAGGAAGTCGCTGCAACGGCTCCGTGCGGACTTGGAGGTCGCCAGAGGAAGGGCTGCAAAAGCCACAGGAGGTAAGAGGTCCCGATACCGTTTAAATGTGAAATCCTTGTTGGAGGAAATAAAAGAAGTGGAAGAGAGACGTGAGGAGTTTTTAGCAGGCGGAGGGGTGTTTGGAGAAAAGTTAAAAAACGAAGAGAGGTTTGCCGAGATGGCAGCACCTATAAAAATAGAATGTATGGAGGAAGACAGCAGAGCCCCAGACACAGCAAAGGAAAATGCGGTGGAGGCAATGGAGAGTGAAAATGCAAAGTCCAGAGAAGGCACAGATTCTGAGGCACCCAGGAGCAGTGAGGAGGAGGAGGGTGGACTCACAGCTGGGAATAATCAGGAGAGTTTTGAAACTGACAGTGAGCGGCCTCCAGGATTACTCACTCAGATCCGTAATGTGGAGTCGCCGGTATCCTTCCAGGGATTTTGTTTTGGTGCGGAGTTACCCGCAGAGGAGGAAAAGGAAAAGAAAAAAAATTTAAGAAGAAAAAAAAGGAAAAGGAAAAAAAATCTGCTAAAGGTTCATTTAAACTGGTGTATACAGCAAGATCCTTCCTGTGCTCTGAGCCAGATGAAAGTCAGGATCAGGGCGCAGGTCCCGCAAGACCCCCAGCTCAAGCCTCTGCAGTGGGGCTGGAGCGGGAATGCGGGGAGAGTGTTACGGGTCCGGCATTAGAACACGTGGTGGTCAAAATGGCGCCGGACGCCAACCCCTGCAAAGGGGGCGGTACTGGTGGCCTGGTGACGCCAGGGGGTGTGTCCCCGTGTCCGGTGAATGGCGAGCCCGGGAAACTGGACTTTGATGCGAGTCAGGGGTCAGGAGAACGGGTAAACCAGAAACCGGATCTGGTGTCTGAAAGCCGGAAGTCTGTCGGTGTCGCAGTAAAGCCGTCAGACGTTCCGGACAAGGGCGGTCACAGAGGGGGCTCCGGCTCTGTTGGCCACTCCTCTGTAGGAGGGGGAAGTGGTCCGGCGCCGGAGGCGGCTCCAGTGACGTCAGTGGCTCCTTCGTCCGCATCGCTGAAAAGTGGTGTAGGCGAGGAGGGGGCTGCGGGCGACGATGGCCCCTTTCCCAAAAATGTTCCGCGCATAGAACAGATGGAAGTTAATGAGGCGGAGGGCACAGCAGGGACACCGCTTATAACATCTGGTGGCGTCCCTGCAAAGGTGCCTGATGATGCGGAGACTGAAGCAATGTCTAATCAAACAAAATGTACAGCAAAAATACATAACATAGAACCAGGCCTGGCCAGAAGGATGACTGCAGGGGGACCTGGTGGGTTAAATGAAAAAGTTGCGGCTGTGGATGTGGGAACTGCTGGGGGTATGCAGGTGTCTGTAAATAAAGTTGCTGGAGTGTCTGCTGGTAATGGGGTGTTGAGTGCTGTGTCTGTGGGTGGTGGGGATGGGGTATCAACCAGGGGCAATGGGCCTTGCGCTCCTCTTGCTGTGACATCCGGCAGGTCTTATGCTGGTGTGGCAGCGGGGGGACAGCGGGCCCACCCATCTTCATCCTCAAGGTCCGGGGACGGTAACTTGCAACAACGTCTCTTGGACGCTTTAAGAGAGGGAAAGCAAACCCTAACCATAGGGGGAGTGCAGAAGGACCTGTCTTTCTGGATAGACAGATATGGTCTAAATGCCTTCCGAGAGCAACGAGGAGATCAGTGGTCGCTCCCAACAGCCGGGCAGGCTGTAGCCAGGAGGAATGTGGTCCGTCTCCGGTGGCGTGGCAATGATGCGTGCCCTCCCAGAAAGAGGGTGGTGGAGCTGCTGCTGGGGATGGGCTTCAAGGCGAGTGACATCTTTGCCTTGATACATCCTCATGGCTCGGTCGAGTTTGACATCAGCTTTGTTCACCTAGGGGGCCTTGAGGTCTTCTGGGGGAACTACGAGCTGATGAAGGACGAGCCTGGCTGGCGAGACTTTGCTGCACAAGCAATTTCTCGCCAAAGTTGTCCCAAGAGAGTGACCGTTCTTACCCGTAATGAGTCACTCTCTTGTATTGATATCATAACCTGGTTGGGAAGGTACGGAGAGGTAGTAGAGATGCCACGGAAGAACATGGATGAGTTTGGCATCTGGTCAGGGGCCTGGACGTTCATGGTTAAATTAAAGCGTCTGGGACAGACGGTGTCCCACATACCATCGTCTGCTTTCCTGGGAAGAGATCGGATCCTTGTCTTCTACCAGGGGCAGCCGAAGTTGTGTCACCGGTGTGGCGACCCCTCACATTTGAGTGCAGGCTGCAAGGTGCAGAAGTGTGCTCATTGTGGGGGATTGGTCATCTAGCCGCATCGTGTGACCGTATTCGCTGCAACCTGTGTGGTGACTTAGGTCACTCGTTCAGTCGGTGTCCTCGCTCTGTTGTCAATGCTTGTTCCAAACCTGCGGAGGATGAAAGGAGGGAGGCCTCCGTGGGTGAGGGTGTGCGGGCAGGGACGATGGGGCACAGGGGCAAGGGAAGAATGCAAAGAAGTGTCCCCCTTCTCGCCAGAGAAGGGCGGAGAAGCGGAGGAAGGAGAGGATTTGGAGGGCGCTCCAGGAACCTGGGACGACCTCTGATTCGGATCTGGATGCCCCCCCTGAAGCTGATGCCCCTGGGGAGGCCGAATTGAACGGGGAGATGAGGAGGATCCAAAGGGAGCAGAGGGCTGAGGACTCTCAGTCCTCCCACTATGAAAGTGTGGGAGAGGAAGAGAGGACTCAGCCTACAGCAAAAGGGACACCGGCCAAAACCCAAGGGCCAAGAGACGAGATGTCGGCTTTCCTGGCTGAAACCATCCCTGAGCCAGGGGTAGACCCCTCTCTCGGTGTTTTGATAGACTCGATCAAGGAAGAGGAAGTGGGATTGGCGATTGATGGGCTTGCCCTCAAAAAATCGCCAGGGCCGGATGGCTTAACATCCGAGTTTTATAAGACTTTTAAAGGAACCCTAGTTGCCCTCTTGACTGAGGTGTTTAATGAGTGCCTTTCCTCGGGTACTTTGCCAATGTCAATGAGGAGGTCGGCCTTGATCGTTTTATCGAAGGGTAAAGACTCGACCCGTATTGAGAATTGGCGTCCCATAGCGCTGCTCAATACGGACAGAAAGGTTCTCGCAAATGTGCTGTTTAATCGGCTGGTGAAGTTTGCATCCCGGCTCCTTTCGCCGGTCCAGCATTGCTCTGTTCCAGGCCGCAGCACATTTAGTACTGTCCTCAGTGTCAGAGAGGCAGTGGAGCAGGGAAATTCTGGTCGGTGGGAGGGGTACATACTGTCCTTGGACCAGGCCAAGGCTTTTGACCGGGTGGACCACGAGTACCTCTGGTCGGTCCTTCTGAGGTACGGCCTACCGGGGGGGTTTGTCAATTGCTACAGACCTTATACACTGGGGCTGAGACTTTTGCGCTGGTGAACGGTTGGGTTGGAACCCCCTTTGAGGTTGGGTCTGGTGTCCGCCAGGGTTGTCCCTTGAGCCCTTTGCTATATGCGTTCGCAATTGATCCTTTTCTTAAAAGGATCGATCGTGGGCCATTGGCGGGAGTCGGGGCCGGCCTGGAGGGGCCGGAGGCCACTCAGAGGGTGGTTGCGTACGCAGACGACATCTCCATTTTTGTCTCCTCGAGAGGGGAGGCAGAGTGGGTGATGTCGGAAGTGGAGCGTTACTCATTGGCATCTGGGTCCAAGATCAACCGGGATAAGTGCAAAAGTCTCTGGCTGGGAGGAGGAGATCCTGGTTTTGATCTCCCGGACACCCTTCCAGAGCCTCAGGGGTCTGCTAAGATCTTAGGAGTCGAATTTGGCCCGGGTGATTACCCCAAGAAGAACTGGGAGGATAGGCTGAATCTAGTTGCCCAGAAGGTCGACCAATGGAAGGGTTGGTCCTTAACCCTGAGGGAAAGGGTTCACTTGGCCAAGGCCTACCTGGTGCCCATGTTGCTTTACCTGGGCAGTGTGTGCATCTTGCCAGAACCTCTCTGGACTCGGGTCTATAGCCTGTTCTTCCAGCTGTTATGGGGGAACAGGCTCAACCTAATCAAGAGGGAGGTTACTTACCTACCAAGGACACTAGGCGGGTTAGGTATGGTTAACCCGGTGGTGTTCCTAGTGAACACCTTTGTTAAGATCAACCTGGCAAACCTCTGGCAAGAGAGGGCTCCTTGGTGGATATCCTCCTGCAGGGGGTGGTTTCGGCCTTTCTTCCAGGAATGGGAGAGTGGAGGGCAAGTGAAAGACCTGCGTACACCTCACGGACATCTCCCGGCTTATGCCACCCTGGCGCTGAAGATTGTTCGCCGGTGGGGTCTGGAGGTGTGGGAGATCAGGACCATGTCGAGAAAATTTCTTGACAGGAGGGTCCTGATGACCCACTTCCAGAAGCCCCTGGCGCTCAAAGACTGCCCAAGTAGTGACCTCGGGGTGGGATTAAAACTTTTAAATTCAGCGAGAATTCCCCAGAAGTTTTGGGATCTGGCTTGGCGTTGCTTCCATGGGAGACTGTATGTGAGGGGCAATCTAAAGTGCAGAAGCTCTGATGATCGGGATTGCCCCCGGGAGGAGTGCGGCGGAGTGCTGGAAAGCATGGAGCATTTCCTGCTTCATTGCCCTTTCAATACAGAGGTATACAAAAGGGTGGGAGCCTCCATTGGTTGGCCAGGCCTAACCAGCCTCTCCTATACTGGGTGGGCCTATGGAGTGTTCGGAGACCTCGGTGGTAGGGACCATTGCACCTTGTTTCTAGTCAGTATAGTGGTCAGGCACTTTATGTGGAATGCACGATGTCTAGTTTCTACCCAGAAGAAAATCCTCCTAGTGGATGAGGTTGTTAGCAATATCATGGGTGACCTGGTGAAGGTGCATTCTTTGGAGGTTGGCAGATTGGGAGCATCCAAAGCCTCTCGTCTTTGGAGGGGCTTTTCCTTTTGGGTGCCTTAATGTGTCTGCCTTCATGAGGGAGGGGGAGTCGTCACCGGTGCTCAACTGGAGGTGGGGGTCTGCGTTCCGCTGAGGCACCAATAAAAAAATATAGCGATAGGGCTCGGAATAAGGGAAAGGTGAGGGTCAGCATAGGGTCAGCTTTCAATAGGGTCAAGAAAGGGCTAGTAATAGGGTAAGGAGATAGGGCAAGAGATAGGGAGGGTGCAGCGGTGGACGTGGTACCTTGGCCTCTGGGGGGAGCTGGGGGGGACTTTCCCTTCTCTCTATCTGGTGACGGGCTAGGTAAGCACTGGAAGATTTTTGTTTTGTTTAGGATTGAAATGGCAGGAAAAAGGTTTACAAGCGACCGAGCTTGGTGCTTTCGGGTACGGTGTATTTTGTATATGGTTTGGTATTTGGACAAGTTGGTGACGTGTATTGTATTATATTGTAGAAATGTTGTTAGAATAGGGATAGACTTAAGGGGGTTAATAGATAGGTTGGGAGGGGGTCGGGGGGGGGGGGGGTTTGCCTGACCCAGCCCCGGACTATGCGGACATGGGAGGACATGGGGCGGGGGGCTGGGCTGGGGTGTTGGGTGTGGTGGTGGGGGCCAGCATCTGGACTATGCAGACGTGAGAGGACATGAGGCGAGATGCTGGCTGGGGTGGTGGAGTTTAGGTAAGAAGGGTAAGGTTAGTGAAAGTCAGGATGTGTATGGTGTAATTAAAAAAAAAAAATGAAAAAAAAAAAAAAAAGAAAAAGATAAGAAAAAAAAAAAAATTGGGATTAGTATTATTATATTTTGGATTGTTTTTGTTATTATTATTATTATTATTTTATTTGTTATTATTATTATTATTATTATTTTATTTGTTATTATTATCATCATTATTATGTTGTTTCTTTAGGCCCTTGGTTGACGCGGGTCGGGGGATTTTCTGTTAGTACTTTTGATTACGTTTATATGATGTTTGTATATATTCTAGTTATTGTTTAGTTTCGGATGAAATGTAGATGTAAGTATATGAGTGGGGTGTATGTGGCCGGGTCTGGTATAGTTTTCTCTTCTCATATACAGAGATGTATATAAGAAAATTTGTTTATAAGAATTGGTTTGTGACTTTTTGGTTATATGGAATTAGTTATGTATTTGTTTTTCAGTTTATGTTTTGTAAATTTATATAAAATAAAGAGATACAGGATGTAACTCAGGATCAGTACAGGATTAGTAATGTAATATATGTACACAGTGACTCCACCAGCAGAATAGTGAGTGCAGCTCTGGAGTATAATACAGGATATAACTCAGGATCAGTACAGGATAAGAAATGTAATGTATGTACACAGTGATCCCACCAGCAGAATAGTGAGTGCAGCTCTGGAGTGGGTGGAGTAGGACGTGTGGAGAGAGCTGCTGAGACATCTGTGGAGGCCTTGGATCCGGGGACTCTCCTTATCCTATCTGGCCAGGCCTCATAACATCTGCAGAGGGGGGTTTCATCCTAGGATGGAGCCTCAGACCTCTACCTCCCGGAGCATGCCAGCGGGGGGTAGAGGGTCATCTCAGCCGGCTGGGAATATGCAAACGGTCTTGGGGGTGAGGAGATCATCTCGGGGCAAGGCTATCCTGGCTCCCCCTTAGGCTGGGACCCTGGATAAGGGTATGGAGATGCGGTCCGGCAGGGTGATAGAGGTGATGTCGCCTGGAAAAGGGCTAGCACTGTCGAGACACTCGGATAATAGTCGGTTGAGAGGAATGGGGACAGCTGAGGACTGGGGAGACGGTGCAGAACTCCTGCTCCCGTCTGGCCATGCGGTTGTTGGAGTATCAGGACCTCGGGAAGTCCCTGCAACGGCTCCGAGGGGACTTGGCAGTCGCCAGAGGCAGGGCTGCAAAGGCCTCAGGAGGTAAGAGGTTCCGGTAATGTTCACAAGTTAAATCTTTGTTAGAGGAAATAAAAGAAGTGGAAGAGAGACGAGATGAGATGGTGGCAAGCGGAGGGGTGTTTGGCGAAAAATTAAAAAATGAAGAGAGGTTTGCCGAGATGGCAGAACCTATAAAAATAGAAAGCATGGAAGAAGACAACAAAGCCCCAGAAACAGCAAAGGAAAATGTGGTGGAGAAAATGGAGAGTGTCACAGTAAAGTCCAGAGAAGAAAAAGATTTTGAAGAACCCAGGAGCAGTGAGGAGGAGGAGGATGGACACACAGCTGGGAGAAATCAGGAGAGTTTTGAAACAGACAGTGAGCGGCCTCCAGGGTTGCTCACTCAGATCAAATCAGCAAAGGGCTCATACAAACTGGTGTATACAGCAAGGTCTTTCCTCTGCTCTGAGCCAGATGAAAGTCAGGATCGGGGCACAGGTCCCGCAAGACCCCCCACTCCAGCCTCTGCAGTGGGGCTGGAGCGGGAATGTGGGGAGAGTGTTAAGGATCCGGAAGCAGAACACGTGGTGGTCAAAATGGCGCCGGACGCCAACCCCTGCAAATGGGGTGGTGATGGTCACCTGGTGACGACAAGGGATTTGTCCCCGTGCCCGGAGAATGGCGAGCCCGGGAAACTGGTCTTTGATGCGAGTCAGGGGTCGGGAGAACGGGTAAACCAGAAACCGGATGTGGTGTCTAAAAGCCAGAAGTCTGTCGGTAACGCAGTAAAACCGGTAGATGTTCCACACAAGGGCGGTCACAGAGAAGGCTCCGGCTCTGTTGGTCACTCCTCTGTGGGAAGTGGGAGTGGTCCGGCGCCGGAGGCGGCTCCAGTGACGTCAGTGGCTCCTTCGTCAGCATTGCTGCAAAGCCGGGTAGGCGAGAAGGGAGCTGCTGGCGTCGGGGACGACGGTGACCCGTCTCCCGAAAATGTTCAGTACATAGAACAGATGGAAGTTAATGAGGTGGAGGGCACTGCGGGGACACCACTTGTAACACCTGGTGGTGTCCCTGCAAAGGTGCCTGATGATGCGGATACTGAAGCAATGTCTACACACACAAAGTGTAAAGGAAAAATGCATAACAAAGAACCAGGCCTGCCCGTAAGGATGACAATGGGGGACCTGGTGGGTTAAATAAAAAATTTGCGGCTGTGGATGTGGGAACTGCTGGGGGTATGCAGGTGTCTGTAAATAAAGTTGCTGGAGTGTCTGCTGGTAATGGGGTGTTGAGTGCTGTGTCTGTAGGTGGTGAGGTGGTGGGTGGTGGGGATGAGGTGTCAACCAGGGGCAATGGGCCTTGCGCTCCTCTTGGGGTGACATCCGGTAGGTATTATGCTGGTGTCGCAGCGGGGGGACAGCGGGCCCACCCATCTTCATCCTCAAGGTCCAGGGACAGTAACTTGCAACAACGTCTCTTGGACACTTTAAGAGAGGGAAAGCAAACCCTAACCATAGGGGGAGTGCAGAAGGACCTGTCTTTCTGGATAGACAGATATGGTCTAAATGCCTTCAGAGAGCAACGAGGAGATTAATGGTCGCTCCCTACAGCCGGGCAGGCTGTAGCTAGGAGGAATGTGGTCCGTCTCCGGTGGCGTGGATCTGATGCGTGCCCTCCCAGAAAGAGGGTGGTGGAGCTGCTGCTGGGGATGGGTTTCAAGGCGAGTGACATCTTTGCCTTGATACATCCTCATGGCTCGGTCGAGTTCGACATCAGCTATGTTCACCTAGGGGGCCTTGAGGTCTTTTGGGGGAACTACGAGCTGGAGAAAGACGAGCCTGGCTGGCAAGACTTTGTTGCACAAGCAATTTCTCGCCAAAGTGGTCCCAAGAGAGTGACCGTTCTTACCCGTAACGAGTCACTCTTTTGTAGTGATATCATGACCTGGTTGGGAAGTTACGGAGAGGTAGTAGAGATGTCAATTAGATGAGTTTGGCATCTGGTCAGGGGCCTGGACGTTCATGGTTAAACTAAGGCGCCTGGCACAGACGGTGTCCCACATACCGTCGTCTGCTTTCCTGGGAAGAGATCGGATCCTTGTCTTCTACCAGGGGCAGCCGAAGCTGTGTCACCGGTGTGGCGACCCCTCACATTTGAGTGCAGGCTGCAAGGTGCAGAAGTGTGCTCATTGTGGGGGGATTGGTCATCTAGCCGCATTGTGTGACCAGATTCGCTGCAACCTGTGTGGTGACTTAGGTCATCCTTTCAGTCGGTTTCCTTGCTCTGTTGTCAATGCTTGTTCCAAACCTGCGGAGGATGAAACAAGGGAGGCCTCCATGGGTGAGGGTGTGGACAGAGATGATGGGGCACAGGGGCAAGGGAAGAACGCGAAGAAGGGTCCCCCTTCTCGCCAGAGAAGGGCGGAGAAGCGAAGGAAGGAGAGGGAGCGGAGGGCGCTCCTGGAAACTGGGACGACCTCTGATTCGGATCTGGATGCCCCCCTGAAGCTGATGCCCCTGGGGAGGCCGAATTGAACGAGGAGATGAGGAGGATCCAAAGGGAGCAGAGGGCTGGGGACTCTCAGTCCTCCCACTATGAAAGTGTGGGAGAGGAAGAGAGGACTCAGCCTACAGCAAAAGGGACACCGGGCAAAACCCGTGGGCCAAATACATCTAGCCCCGCCCTGGCCCAGGAAGGTAAATCCTGTACCCCCCTGGTGCGCTCTACTGATCGATACCATGCTCTCGTGGATGTTCCAGCCTCTCATACTAAGAGGGAGGGCATGGTGGGGCACCCTAGAGTCATTGAGCCTCCCCTGCTGCAGGGGCCGCTGCCCCCAGAAGGGGAGGTTGACCCGGAACTTGGGGATGAAGATGGGAATAGGGTGGTGAGTATGGACTCCTCAGTTTGCAAAAAGCGAGGCAAAGAAGGGGGTCCTCATCAGATAGAGGGGGGGGGAGGTGGGAAGAAGAAAGCCGTCTAACTCAAACATCCATGATGGCGGCACCCACTCCGTTGACGCTGGCATCAATTAATGTTGCCAGCATTAAGTCAGATAGGGCGAGATTTGCAGCCTTTGATTTTCTTGACCGAGTTGAAGCCGACATTTTGTTTTTGCAGGAGACCAGGATGTCACTTTTGGCAGACGTCGTTAAATACAGGAGGGAGTGGCGACGCGGGCCCTCGGACTGGTCTCTTGCGGCTGAGCCTTATAGCGGAGTGGCGGTCCTTTTCACCGCACCAGTAACATGTCGACGGATGATTGAGTTAGAAATGGGGAGGTGCTTGATCTTAGATGTCCTCATGAGGGGACAGGAACTAAGATTAATTAATATATATACGGACCCCAGAGCAAATGGGACCGTAAAAGTCTCTTCATGAGGATTAAGCCTTTCCTTTTTTCAGGTCGACAAGTTATCTTTGGAGGGGACTACAATACTGTCGTGAGGCCCCGAGATAGAGGAGGTACCGGAGATAAAAAATTGACCTATGATAGTGTAGCATTAAAAAGTATAGTTAGCGATGCTCTCCTGGTGGATATCCACATCAGGCATACCCCAGGCCACTCGGGTTTCACCTATCGTAGAGGTAGTTGTAGGTCGAGGATAGACAGGTTTTTTTTGAAGGAGGAGGTCATCTCTTCACCAGCGTCCGTTGTTGAGGTGGAGTTCTCCGATCACTGTATGATTATTTTCTCTTTGAACATTGCAGAGTCCCTCCAGATGTGAAGAGGTATATGGAGGCTGAATTCTACTCTCTTGGAAGAAACGGAGATAAGACAGGCCTTTGAGGATTTTCATCAGAGCCAGGTACCTTTGTTGGATCTTGGTGGTACTAAGTCTGAGTGGTGGGAGTTGTTTAAAGGCCGGGTGGCAGGATTTTCCGCAGGCTCTCGAGCCTCAGGTCCATGAGTAGGTACCGCCTATATCAGGAACTGAGGCGGAAACTTGAACATCTGGCCTCAACTGGGGGTAGTGGGGAGGAGATCTCCGGGGTGAAAGCTTTGCTCAGGAGATGTCAGTATGATAGGAACGCGTCTTTAGTTCTTGAGAGGGATTTCGGGAGGTACCGCTCGCCCGACCCCTACAGGAACTGTAAGATGTCAGTGAGTCGTAAGGTTGTGACAGGACTGATCGATAGTACAAGATCTCTGAAGATATCCAAATCAGCGATCTTGGAGGTCGTCAGATCCTTCTACTCGCACCTCTTGGGGAAGCAGGATCCAAACCGAGACAAGATGTCGGCTTTCCTGGCTGAAACCATTCCTGAGCCAGGGGTAGACTCCTCCCTTGGTGTTTTGATGGATTCAATCAACGAGGAGGAAGTGGGACTGGCGATTGATGGGCTTGCCCTAAAAAAATCGCCTGGGCCGGATGGCTTAACATCCGAGTTCTATAAAACCTTCAAGGGAACCCTAGTTCCCCTCTTGACTGAGGTGTTTAATGAGTGCCTTTCCTCGGGTACTTTGCCAATGTCAATGAGGAGGTTGGCCTTGATCCTTTTCTCAATACAGACTGAAAGGTTCTTGCGAAAGTTCTGTTTAATCCGCTGGTGAAGTTTGCATCCCGGCTCCTTTCGCCGGTCCGGCATTGCTCTGTTCCAGGCCGCAGCACGTTCAGTGCTGTCCTCAGTGTCAGAGAGGCAGTGGAGCAGGAAAATCTGGTCGGTGGGAGGGGTACATTCTGTCCTTGGACCAAGCTAAATCTTTTGACCGGGTGAATCATGAGTACCTCTGGTCGGTCCTTCTGAGGTACGGCCTACCGGAAAGGTTTGTAAATTGGCTCCAGACCCTATATACTGGGGCAGAGACTTTTGCGCTAGTGAACGGTTGGGTTGGAACCCCCTTTGAGGTTGAGTCTGGTGTCCGCCAGGGTTGTCCCTTGAGCCCTTTGCTATATGTGTTCGCTATCGATCCTTTTCTCAGAAGGATTGATCGTGGACCATTGGCGGGAGTCAGGGCTAGCCTGGTAGGGCCAGAGGCCGCTCAGAGGGAGGTTGCGTATGCGGACGACGCCTCCATCTTTGTCTCCTGGAAAGGGGAGGCAGAATGGGTAATGTCGGAAGTGGAACGTTACTCGTTGGCATCTGGGTCCAAGGTCAGCTGGGATAAGTGCAGAAGTCTCTGGCTGAGAGGAGGTCCTGGTTTTGGCCTCCTGGACAACCTTCCAGAGCCTCAAGGATCTGCTAATATTTTGCCCATGTGATTACCCCAAGAAAAACTGGGCGGGTAGGCTGACTCTATTTGCCCAGAAGGTCGACTAATGGAAGGGTCGGTCCTTAACCCTGAGGGAAAGGGTATACTTGGCCAAGGCCTACCTGGTGCCCATGTTGCTTTACCTGGGCAGTGTGTGCGTTCTGCCAGAACCTCTCTGGACTCGGGTCTACAGCCTGTTCTTCCAGCTGTTATGGGGGAGCAGGCTTAACCTAATCAAGAGGGAGGTTACCTACCTACCAAGGACACTAGGCGGGTTAGGTATGGTTAACCCGGTGTTGTTCCTAGTGAACACCTTTATTAAGATCAACCTGACAAACCCCTGGCAAGAGAGGCCTTCTTGGTGGATATCCTCCTGCAGGGGGTGGTTTCGGCCCTTCTTCCAGGAATGGGAGACAGGAGGGCAAGTGAAAGAACTGCATACACCCCATGGACATATCCCGGCTTATGCCACCTTGGTTCTGAAGGTTGATCGTCGGTGGGGTCTGGGAGTGTGGGAGATTAGGACCATGTCGAGAAAATTTCTTGACAGGAGGGTCCTGATGACCCACTTCCAGAAGCCCCTGGCGCTCAAAGACTGCCCAAGTAGTGACCTCGGGGTGGGATCAAGACTTTTGAATTCGATGAGGATTCCCCAGAAGTTTTGGGATCTGAATTGGCGTTGCTTCCATGGGAGACTGTATGTGAGGGGCAATCTAAAGTGCAGGAACTCTGATGATAGGGGTTGCCCCCGGGAGGAGTGCGGCGGAATGCTGGAAAGCATGGAGCATTTTCTGCTTCATTGCCCCTTTAATACAGAGGTACACAAAAGGGTTAGGGCCTAAATAGGTTGTCCTGGCCTAACCAGCCTCTCTTATGCTGGATGGGCCGATGGGGTGTTCAGAGACCTTGGTGGAAGGGACAGGTGCACTATGTTTTTAGTTAGCATAGTAGTTAAGCACTTTATATGGAACGCACGGTGCTTAGTGTCAACGCAGAAAAAAATCCTTCTCAAGGAAGAGGTCGTTAGCAACATCCTGTGCGACCTGGTGAAGGTCAAATCTTCGGAGGTCGGCAGATTGGGTGCATCTAGAGCCTTTCGCCTGTTGGAGGGGCTTCTTCTTTAGGGTGCCCTAATATGTCGGTTTCCATGATGGGGAGGGGGGGTTGTCGCCGGTGCTCTGCTGGTGGTAGGGGTCTGCG
Source organism: Rhinoderma darwinii (assembly GCF_050947455.1). NCBI lineage: Eukaryota > Metazoa > Chordata > Amphibia > Anura > Rhinodermatidae > Rhinoderma > Rhinoderma darwinii. Next base: position 4,377,483 of record NC_134690.1, on the reverse strand, counting down.
TTCCTCCGGGGCATCTTAAAATAAGCAATAGGGTCAGGATAGGGAAAGGGAGGGTCAGCATAGGGGTAGTTTTTTCTGCAAGGCAAGATGGAGGGCTAGCAGTAGGGAAAGGCTTTAGGACAAATGATAGGGATGGTGCATTGGTAGGTGTGGACCTCGGCCTCTGGGGGGGGGGTGCTGGGGGGGCTCTCCCCTTCTCTCTCTCTGGTGGTGGGCTGGCATGAAACAGTAGAATTTTTCTTATGTTTTGAGTTGACAGGAAGGAAGGTTTACAAGTGGCCGAACTTGGTGCTTTCGGGTATGGATTGGATAGGATTGCTGTGGTAAATTGTATATATTTGTGGTGATTGTAGTTTTGTATATAATAAAAACTGTTAGATTAGGGTTAGATGGGGGAAAAATAGGTTGGGAGGGGGGTTGGGGGGGTGTGCCTGGCCCAACCCTAGACTATGCGGACATGAGGAAGACATGGGGCGAGAGGTTGGGCTGGGGTGTAGGGTGTGGTGGAGGGGCCAGCATCTGGACTATGCGGACATGGGACGAGATGCTGGCTAGGGTGGTGAGGGGCAGATAAGGATGGTTAGGGAGAGTTAGCTAGTAGTTGTGTGGAAAAAAAAATACAAAAAAAGACAAAAATAAATATATATATATATATATATATCTATAGTAGGTAGAAAAAAAGCAGCACTTCAGAGAGTTCAAGTATCACGGAGCTATGTGTCCTTGACCGTCATCCACACGGTCCTGAATTGGATACACAAACGAGGAAATAGACGCAGCAAAGATAGTGGTTTATTCCCCCATGTACAGAAATAGCCGCGTTTCAGTCACTCAGCAGGACCTTTTTCAATGACTGGTGATCTGTGTCAATCAGGGTTTTATACCCTCCACTTGTATTGTATTGTAAAAAGCATACAAAAAAATGCATTTAAAGTACATTCAAATTGTGCATATGTTACATCCATATATCGTACATATATCATCCATATATCATCAGCGCTATATATGTATGATATATGTATGATATATGTATGATATATGTATGATATATGGATGATATATGTATGATATATGTATGATATATGGATGATATATGGATGATATATGTATGATATATGTGCGATATATGTATATGTATGATATATGTATGATATATGTGTGATATATGGATGATATATGTATGATATATGGATGATATATGTGCGATATATGTATATGTATGATATATGGATGATATATGTGTGATATATGTATGATATATGTGTGATATATGTATGATATATGTGTGATATATGTATGATATATTGATGATATATGTGTGCTAAATGTGTGATATATATGTGATATATGTATGATATATGGATGATATATGTATGATATATGTATGATATATGTATGATATATGTGTGATATATGGATGATATATGTATGATATATGTATGATATATGTGTGATATATGGATGATATATGTACGATATATGTATGTAACATATGCACAATTTGAATGTACTTTAAATGTATTTTTTTGTATGCTTTTTACAATTCTGATGTAATGATCACTAATGATGTATTCACAAGTGGAGGGTATAAAACCCTGATTGACACAGATCACCAGTGCTTGACAAAGGTCCTGCTGAGAGACTGAAACGCGGCTATTTCTGTACATGGGAATAAACCACTATCTTTGCCACTACTCCTGGAGTGCTGCGTCTATTTCCTCGTTTGTGTATCCAATTCAGGACCGTGTGGATGACGGTCAAGGACGCAGAGCACCGTGATACGTGAACTCTCTGAAGTGCTGCTTTTTTCTACCTACTATATTTGATCCTACAGCTTGCACTCAAATCATCATGGATGAATCTACTAGTACAAAGCATGGTATGTTACCAACCCAGGTATTTTCCTATACAGACATGGATGTCGGCAGAATTTTGGGGGGGATTTGAAGGAGATGCTTCCTTTTTGAGTGTGCCTTCGATCATTAATAGCAAACGTAATTATGAGAACTTCACAAAACGAAAAATCACTTTGGAGTTACATCTGGCCACCTTGGGACAGTATTATAGGAATCAACGTATACCCAGAGGCATGCGGACGCAAACCAGACCCAGTATGTTTTGACATGATAGCGACTTTCGGTTGAGATATGAACAAATCTCAAACAAATTTTCTCTGGATATTATTCTACTCAATCTGGAATTTTTACAAAAGTATTTACTACTCAATAATACAAAATGAATGGATGTGGAAAACACACTAAAGGCCACTTTATCTGAGGAGGAATTTGATAAATTTGTTGAGAAACAGCGAATTTATTTGTCAAAGTTTAAAGCAGAAGCGGAGGAAATGAAGAGAATCAGAAGGGAAGATGGATACAGAAATGCACCAACTAGGAGAGGGGGCTGCAAGCGTAACAGAGGGAGGAAGAACAAGGTTCTGCAAGCTCAACAAAGGATCGAGCCAGAAGCCCACAATATCCAGGAAAAAGGACACGAAATCGTGGTAAATATATCTTCATACAATTTGAATACCTCTGAGTTACAGGTGTTAAGCAAGGGACTTGGTTTTTGTCCCAGCCAGAAAATGGATTGGTTTGAACTAGAAATGGATATTATGCAATTTATTAGGAGATTAAAACTCAAAGTATGGTTTGATATGCATCAAGATACACCGGTTATTACTCCACATGTAACTCCTGAATTATGTTTAAAAGCGTATAACCTGTCTAGTGGTAGGGATTTCAATCCACCTGTAGTTTCACACACTATTGATGCCTTCACAGAATTGATAAAGAAAGATATAGAGATACTCAGGTTTAAACAGCAATCGGAAAAACTTGGACATCCAAACATGACCAATGCAGAGATGTCAGCGTTGAGGGGGTTAATCCAGAATCAGGACCTCACCATCAAGTCGGCTGATAAGGGTGGTGGGGTCGTGATTATGGATACCCCAAAATACATTAAGGAAGCTCTTAGGCAACTAAATGATGGGGCAACGTACACATTATTGACACATGATCCCAAGAGGGATATAGCAAACAAAATAGCTACACTCTTGGAAGATAGATTTAGCAAAGGGTTAATAGATACAAAATTAAAAACATTTTTGATTATACAATCTCCAGTTACTCCAATACTATATTTGTTGCCTAAAATTCACAAATCACTGACTGACCCCCCTGGCCGACCGATTGTGTCGGGTAGAGATTCGATCTGTAGTAATATCTCCATATTTCTGGACAAGGTACTTAGACAGTTTGATATAGGGGCGAGATCTTATATTCAGGATACATCTGATTTTTTGAAAAAAATTCAGGGATTACATGTACCATCTGGCGCTATACTTGCTTCTCTTAATATAATCAGTTTATACACCTCAATAGACCATGATAGGGGGATAGGGGCTGTTAAACAGATGCTATCTGAATCAAATTTATCTATTGACAGTAGAGATTTCATTACAGAATTGCTTACATTGATATTGACTAACAACAATTTTTGTTTTTTTGGATGCATTTTATATGCAAAAGGTTGGAACTGCAATGGGATCCAACGCTGCACCCCCCTATGCCAACATTTTTGTCGCCAATATGGAGGAGGTGTCAGTCTATGTATCCCACCACGTCAGCAAAGTGCTGAGGTGGTGGAGATACATCGACGATATCTTCCTCATTTGGCTGGGTACAGAAACCCAATTATTAGACTTTCACTATTTCCTTGATGGTATAGTTCCAGGGATCAAATATACGTTGTTTTTTTCTAAAGAAACCATACAATTCTTGGATACTAGGGTCATTGTTCAAGATAATGGATTACATACAGAACTATTCATAAAATCTACTGATCGTAATACATTGTTGCGATACGATAGTTGCCAACCTAGGAGAATTATTGACTCTTTGCCATTTAGTCAAATGTTACGTGTAAGACGAATTGTTGATCAGGATGAAAAGTTAGACCCTGCTCTTGACATCATGATCAGCAATTTTTTATCAAGGGACTATCCACAGAGTGTGGTTAATAAACAAAAGTCCAGGATTCAAAAATACACAAGGCATGATGCCCTGTTTGGTAACCGTACGAAAAAGAATCTTGAAAGAATTCCATTTGTGTCGACAGACAATGATTTAAGCCCTCAGATAGGGAACATTATTAGGAAATATTGGTCGATAGTCAGAGATGGACATAGAGGTATTGGAGAATTTGATGTAAATCCTCTAATGTCATACAGACGTCCAACTAATCTGAAAGATAGATTAGTAAAAACTGACATCAAATCTACTACTGTAAAAACTCGACAGACATTTTTAAAGCCTCCAAAGATGGGTAGTTTTCCATGTTTGGGATGTATCAATTGCTCTCTAATGAAGAAAGTAGAGGAATTTATACATCCCCATACTAAATATAAATATAAAATGCGATATTTCTTAACTTGTAATAGCGATTGGGTCGTTTATGTCCTTTGGTGTCCATGTAATTTATTATATGTTGGTGAAACAATATGTGGTATGAAGACAGGCCTGAATAATCACAGGTACACAATTCGAAAGGGAAAACTGGATCTGCCGGTTCCAAAACACTTTGTAGAAAAAGGTCATAATGAACGTGATCTACGATTTATGATCCAGGACCTTGTTCCATTGCCAAAACGAGGTGGCGATAGACTCATGATGCTAAAAAAAAACGTGAATTGCAATGGATTTTTAATTTGGACACATTGAGACCTAAGGGACTCCAAATATCCAGACATATGCTTTAATGATATATTTCAGGATCTATACATTATAATGGGGTCAGCTTGCCTTGTATTCCCCCTGAATTCTGCCATTTGTTTTTCTCGTATAGGATGTGATATGTTTGATAATTGATTTTAATATTTCGTCATTTGGTCATTTCTTGATACAGACTTGACATATGAATAAATAGAGGATGAGCCGTCCACCATTCAAGATAATTGGACAATCCAGTATATATATATAATAACATTTGTTTTTGTTTTTTTATGATGTAATTGTCGGGTGTCTACCGTTGACAGCAGCGGTTTTGTTCTTTAGTATAATGATATTGCTGAGTAGTTGTGACTCCCACACTGACATCCCACTTGGTTATAAATATATGAGTAAATGTCCTTTATATGATATATAATAGACCGTTATGTTTGCTCGCGGTGGCTTCTGCACGGAGGTGGAGAGTATATACCTGTAGCTCTCATGGAGCTCGCTTGATGTACCACGATATACGTGGACAAGATGGCAATGACCCGGTCTTAATTATCACTGGACTTGAATAAATGAAAAAAACAAATAAATGGTGTTTTTTGTCTCTATCGGAGGTTTGCACATTTATGGATGATATATGTATGATATATGTGTGATATATGGATGATATATGTATGATACATGTATGATATATGGATGATATATGTATGATATATGTATGATATATGTGTGATATATGGATGATATATGTATGATATATGTATGATATATGTGTGATATATGTATGATATATGTGTGATATATGTGTGATATATGTGTGATATATATGTGATATATGTGTGATATATGGATGATATATGTATGATATATGTATGATATATGTGTGATATATGGATGATATATGGATGATATATGTATGATATATGTGTGATATATGTATGATATATGTATGATATATGTGTGATATATGGATGATATATGTATGATATATGTATGATATATGTGTGATATATGTATGATATATGTGTGATATATGTGTGATATATGTGTGATATATATGTGATATATGTGTGATATATGGATGATATATGTATGATATATGTGTGATATATGGATGATATATGTATGATATATGTATGATATATGGATGATATATGGATGATATATGGATGATATATGTGTGATATATGGATGATATATGTATGATACATGTATGATATATGGATGATATATGTATGATATATGTATGATATATGTGTGATATATGGATGATATATGTATGATATATGTATGATATATGTGTGATATATGTATGATATATTGATGATATATGTGTGATATATGTGTGATATATATGTGATATATGTGTGATATATGGATGATATATGTATGATATATGTGTGATATATGGATGATATATGTATGATATATGTATGATATATGGATGATATATGTATGATATATGTGTGATATATGTATGATATATGTGTGATATATGGATGATATATGGATGATATATGTATGTAACATATGCACAATTTGAATGTACTTTAAATGTATTTTTTTTTATGCTTTTTACAATTCTGATGTAATGATCACTAATGATGTATTCACAAGTGGAGGGTATAAAACCCTGATTGACACAGATCACCAGTGCTTGACAAAGGTCCTGCTGAGAGACTGAAACGCGGCTATTTCTGTACATGGGAATAAACCACTATCTTTGCCACTACTCCTGGAGTGCTGCGTCTATTTCCTCGTTTATATATATATATATATTCAAACAGAGAAAGCAGCAACACTCAATCTCAGTAAGAGAAAGCTTACATATGTGAACGGGTGCCAGCAAGGAGTCCAGATCCTAGGACTGTATCAATATTCAGGAGAATTAAATCTTGCAGCACTCCAACAGGATGAATGAAAAAAAATGTGATTTATGCAAGCCAACATACAGCGGTGCGACGTTTCAGTCCAACATTAGGACTTGTAAAAAGTCCTAATGTTGGACTGAAACGTCGCACCGCTGTATGTTGGCTTGAATAAATCACAGTTTTTTTCATTCATCCTGTTGGAGTGCTGCAAGATTTATTTCTCCTGTGTATATATATAAATAGTCTATATTAGAGATGGTTTCAGTTATTATTATTGCATTATTATTATTATTATTGTCTTTTTTATTATTATTAGTAATATTGTTGTTGTTTTTGTTATTATTATTATTTCTTTCTTGTGTATCAGTGATTGGCCCCTGGTTGATAAGGTCGGTATATATTTTATTTCTTGTTATAATATGGTATGTTGGTGAGGGAATATCTGATGCGTGGGTTGTGTGTGGCCAGGTCTGGCTTGTTTCTGTATATAGTAATGTGTATAGTAATGTGTATAGTAATGTATATAGTAATGTATATAGTAATGTGTATAGTAATGTGTATAGTAATGTGTATAGTAACGTGTATAGTAATGTGTATAATAATGTGTATAGTAATGTATATAGTAATGTGTATAGTAACGTGTATAGTAACGTGTATAGTAATGTGTATAGTAATGTGTATAGTAATGTATATAGTAATGTGTATAGTAATGTATATAGTAATGTGTATAGTAATGTATATAGTAATGTGTATAGTAATGTATATAGTAATGTGTATAGTAATGTGTATAGTAATGTGTATAGTAATGTATATAGTAATGTATATAGTAATGTGTATAGTAATGTATATAGTAATGTATATAGTAATGTGTATAGTAATGTATATAGTAATGTGTATAGTAATGTATATAGTAACGTGTATAGTAATGTATATAGTAATGTATATAGTAATGTGTATAGTAATGTGTATAGTAATGTGTATAGTAATGTGTATAGTAATGTGTATAGTAACGTGTATAGTAATGTGTATAGTAATGTATATAGTAACGTGTATAGTAATGTATATAGTAATGTGTATAGTAATGTGTATAGTAATGTGTATAGTAATGTGTATAGTAATGTATATAGTAATGTGTATAGTAATGTGTATAGTAATGTGTATAGTAAAGTGTATAGTAATGTATATAGTAATGTGTATAGTAATGTATATAGTAATGTGTATAGTAATGTATATAGTAACGTATATAGTAATGTGTATAGTCATGTGTATAGTAATGTATATAGTAATGTGTATAGTAATGTATATAGTAACGTGTATAGTAATGTATATAGTAATGTGTATAGTAATGTGTATAGTAATGTGTATAGTAACGTGTATAGTAATGTGTATAGTAATGTGTATAGTAATGTGTATAGTAAACGTGTATAGTAATGTGTATAGTAATGTGTATAGTAACGTGTATAGTAATGTATATAGTAATGTGTATAGTAATGTGTATAGTAATGTGTATAGTAATGTGTATAGTAACGTGTATAGTAATGTGTATAGTAACGTGTATAGTAATGTATATAGTAATGTGTGTATAGTAATGTGTATAGTAACGTGTATAGTAACGTATATAGTAATGTGTATAGTAATGTGTATAGTAATGTGTATAATAATGTGTATAGTAATGTGTATAGTATTGTATATAGTAATGTGTATAGTAATGTGTATAGTAATGTGTATAGTAATGTGTGTAGTAATGTATATAGTAATGTGTATAGTAATGTGTATAGTAATGTGTATAGTAATGTGTATAGTAATGTGTATAGTAACGTGTATAGTAATGTGTATAGTAATGTGTATAGTAATGTGTATAGTAACGTGTATAGTAATGTATATAGTAATGTGTATAGTATTGTATATAGTAATGTGTATAGTAATGTGTATAGTAATGTATATAGTAATGTGTATAGTAATGTATATAGTAACGTGTATAGTAATGTGTATAGTAATGTGTATAGTAATGTGTATAGTAACGTGTATAGTAATGTATATAGTAATGTGTATAGTAATGTGTATAGTAATGTGTATAGTAATGTGTATAGTAATGTGTATAGTAACGTGTATAGTAATGTGTATAGTAATGTGTATAGTAATGTGTATAGTAATGTGTATAGTAACGTGTATAGTAACGTGTATAGTAATGTGTATAGTAATGTGTATAGTAATGTGTATAGTAATGTGTATAGTAACGTGTATAGTAATGTGTATAGTAATGTGTATAGTAATGTGTATAGTAACGTGTATAGTAACGTGTATAGTAATGTGTATAGTAATGTGTATAGTAATGTGTATAGTAATGTGTATAGTAACGTGTATAGTAATGTGTATAGTAATGTGTATAGTAATGTATATAGTAATGTGTATAGTAATGTGTATAATAATGTATATAGTAATGTGTATAGTAATGTGTGTAGTAATGTATATAGTAATGTGTATAGTAACGTGTATAGTAATGTATATAGTAATGTGTATAGTAATGTGTATAGTAATGTATATAGTAATGTGTATAGTAATGTGTATAGTAATGTATATAGTAACGTGTATAGTAATGTATATAGTAATGTGTATAGTAATGTGTATAGTAATGTATATAGTAACGTGTATAGTAATGTATATAGTAATGTGTATAATAATGTGTATAGTAATGTATATAGTAATGTGTATAGTAACGTGTATAGTAACGTGTATAGTAATGTGTATAGTAATGTGTATAGTAATGTGTATAGTAATGTGTATAGTAACGTGTATAGTAACGTGTATAGTAATGTGTATAGTAATGTGTATAGTAATGTGTATAGTAATGTGTATAGTAACGTGTATAGTAATGTGTATAGTAATGTGTATAGTAATGTGTATAGTAACGTGTATAGTAACGTGTATAGTAATGTGTATAGTAATGTGTATAGTAATGTGTATAGTAATGTGTATAGTAACGTGTATAGTAATGTGTATAGTAATGTGTATAGTAATGTATATAGTAATGTGTATAGTAATGTGTATAATAATGTATATAGTAATGTGTATAGTAATGTGTGTAGTAATGTATATAGTAATGTGTATAGTAACGTGTATAGTAATGTATATAGTAATGTGTATAGTAATGTGTATAGTAATGTATATAGTAATGTGTATAGTAATGTGTATAGTAATGTATATAGTAACGTGTATAGTAATGTATATAGTAATGTGTATAGTAAGTAATGTATATAGTAATGTGTATAATAATGTGTATAGTAATGTATATAGTAATGTGTAGTAACGTGTATAGTAGTATGTAACGTGTATAGTAATGTGTATAGTAACATGTATAGTAATGTGTATAGTAATGTATATAGTAACGTGTATAGTAATGTGTATAGTAACGTGTATAGTAACGTGTATAGTAATGTGTATAGTAATGTGTATAGTAAAGTGTATAGTAACGTGTATAGTAACGTGTATAGTAACGTGTATAGTAATGTGTATAGTAACGTGTATAGTAATGTGTATAGTAACGTGTATAGTAACGTGTATAGTAATGTATATAGTAACGTGTATAGTAATGTGTATAGTAACGTGTATAGTAACATATATAGTAATGTGTATAGTAATGTATATAGTAATGTGTATAGTAATGTGTATAGTAATGTGTATAGTAATGTGTATAGTAACGTGTATAGTAACGTGTATAGTAATGTATATAGTAATGTATATAGTAATGTGTATAGTAATGTGTATAGTAATGTATATAGTAATGTGTATAGTAATGTGTATAGTAATGTGTATAGTAATGTATATAGTAATGTGTATAGTAATGTGTATAGTAATGTGTATAGTAATGTGTATAGTAATGTATATAGTAACGTGTATAGTAATGTATATAGTAATGTATATAGTAATGTGTATAGTAATGTATATAGTAATGTGTATAGTAATGTGTATAGTAATGTGTATAGTAATGTGTATAGTAATGTGTATAGTAATGTGTATAGTAATGTGTATAGTAATGTGTATAGTAATGTATATAGTAACGTGTATAGTAATGTATATAGTAATGTATATAGTAATGTGTATAGTAATGTATATAGTAATGTGTATAGTAATGTGTATAGTAATGTGTATAGTAATGTGTATAGTAATGTATATAGTAACGTGTATAGTAATGTGTATAGTAATGTGTATAGTAATGTGTATAGTAATGTGTATAGTAATGTATATAGTAATATGTATAGTAATGTGTATAGTAATGTGTATAGTAATGTGTATAGTAATGTATATAGTAATGTGTATAATAATGTGTATAGTAATGTATATAGTAATGTGTATAGTAATGTATATAGTAATGTGTATAGTAACGTGTATAGTAACGTGTATAGTAATGTATATAGTAATGTGTATAGTAACGTGTATAGTAATGTGTATAGTAATGTGTATAGTAATGTGTATAGTAATGTATATAGTAATGTGTATAGTAATGTGTATAGTAATGTGTATAGTAATGTATATAGTAATGTGTATAGTAATGTGTATAGTAATGTGTATAGTAATGTGTATAGTAATGTGTATAGTAATGTATATAGTAACGTGTATAGTAATGTATATAGTAATGTGTATAATAACGTGTATAGTAATGTATATAGTAATGTGTATAGTAATGTGTATAGTAACGTGTATAGTAACATATATAGTAATGTGTATAGTAATGTGTATAGTAATGTGTATAGTAACGTGTATAGTAACGTATATAGTAACGTGTATAGTAATGTATATAGTAATGTGTATAATAATGTGTATAGTAATGTGTATAGTAATGTGTATAGTAATGTGTATAGTAATGTATATAGTAATGTGTATAGTAATGTGTATAATAATGTGTATAGTAACGTGTATAGTAACGTGTATAGTAATGTATATAGTAATGTGTATAGTAATGTATATAGTAATGTGTATAGTAATGTATATAGTAACGTGTATAGTAATGTGTATAGTAATGTATATAGTAATGTGTATAGTAATGTGTATAGTAATGTGTATAGTAATGTGTATAGTAATAATGTGTATAGTAATGTGTATAGTAATGTGTATAGTAATGTGTATAGTAACGTGTATAGTAATGTGTATAATAATGTGTATAGTAATGTGTATAGTAATGTGTATAGTAATGTGTATAGTAACGTGTATTGTAACATATATAGTAACGTGTATAGTAATGTATATAGTAATGTATATAGTAACGTGTATAGTAATGTATATAGTAACGTGTATAGTAACGTGTATAGTAATGTGTATAGTAATGTATATAGTAATGTGTATAGTAATGTGTATAGTAATGTGTATAGTAACATGTATAGTAATGTATATAGTAATGTGTATAGTAATGTATATAGTAATGTGTATAGTAATGTATATAGTAACGTGTATAGTAACGTGTATAGTAATGTGTATAGTAACGTGTATAGTAATGTGTATAGTAATGTGTATAGTAACGTGTATAGTAATGTATAGTAACGTGTATAGTAATGTATATAGTAATGTGTATAGTAATGTGTATAGTAATGTGTATAGTAATGTATATAGTAATGTGTATAGTAACGTGTATAGTAACGTGTATAGTAACGTGTATAGTAACGTGTATAGTAACGTGTATAGTAACGTGTATAGTAACGTGTATAGTAACGTGTATAGTAACGTGTATAGTAACGTATATAGTAACGTGTATAGTAATGTGTATAGTAATGTGTATAGTAATGTGTATAGTAACGTGTATAGTAATGTGTATAGTAATGTGTATAGTAATGTGTATAGTAATGTGTATAGTAACGTGTATAGTAACGTGTATAGTAATGTGTATAGTAATGTGTATAGTAATGTGTATAGTAATGTATATAGTAATGTGTATAGTAACGTGTATAGTAATGTGTATAGTAATGTATATAGTAATGTGTATAGTAACGTGTATAGTAATGTATATAGTAACGTGTATAGTAATGTGTATAGTAATGTGTATAGTAATGTGTATAGTAACGTGTATAGTAATGTGTATAGTAATGTGTATAGTAATGTGTATAGTAATGTGTATAGTAACGTGTATAGTAACGTGTATAGTAATGTGTATAGTAATGTGTATAGTAATGTATATAGTAATGTATATAGTAATGTGTATAGTTCCGTGTATAGTAATGTGTATAGTAACGTGTATAGTAATGTGTATAGTAATGTGTATAGTAATGTATATAGTAATGTGTATAGTAACGTGTATAGTAACATATATAGTAATGTATATAGTAATGTGTATAGTAATGTGTATAGTAATGTGTATAGTAATGTGTATAGTAATGTGTATAGTAACGTGTATAGTAACATATATAGTAACATGTATAGTAATGTATATAGTAATGTGTATAATAATGTGTATAGTAATGTGTATAGTAATGTGTATAGTAATGTATATAGTAATGTGTATAGTAATGTGTATAGTAATGTGTATAGTAATGTATATAGTAATGTGTATAGTAATGTGTATAGTAATGTATATAGTAATGTGTATATTACCGTGTATAGTAATGTATATAGTAATGTGTATAGTAATGTATATAGTAATGTGTATAGTAACGTGTATAGTAATGTATATAGTAACGTGTATAGTAACGTGTATAGTAATGTGTATAGTAACGTGTATAGTAACGTGTATAGTAATGTGTATAGTAACGTATATAGTAATGTATATAGTAATGTGTATAGTAATGTGTATAGTAGCGTGTATAGTAACGTGTATAGTAATGTGTATAGTAACGTATATAGTACGTGTATAGTAACGTGTATAGTAATGTATATAGTAACGTGTATAGTAATGTATATAGTAACGTGTATAGTAACGTGTATAGTAATGTGTATAGTAACGTGTATAGTAACGTGTATAGTAACGTGTATAGTAACGTGTATAGTAATGCATATAGTAATGTGTATAGTAATGTGTATAGTAATGTGTATAGTAATGTATATAGTAATGTGTATAGTAATGTGTATAGTAATGTATATAGTAATGTGTATAGTAACATGTATAGTAATGTATATAGTAATGTGTATAGTAATGTGTATAGTAATGTATATAGTAATGTGTATAGTAACGTGTATAGTAATGTGTATAGTAATGTATATAGTAACGTGTATAGTAATGTTTATAGTAATGTGTATAGTAATGTATATAGTAATGTGTATAGTAATGTGTATAGTAATGTGTATAGTAATGTGTATAGTAACGTGTATAGTAATGTGTATAGTAATGTGTATAGTAACGTGTATAGTAATGTATAGTAACGTGTATAGTAATGTATATAGTAATGTGTATAGTAATGTGTATAGTAATGTATATAGTAATGTGTATAGTAATGTGTATAGTAATGTATATAGTAATGTGTATAGTAACGTGTATAGTAACGTGTATAGTAACGTGTATAGTAACGTGTATAGTAATGTGTATAGTAACGTGTATAGTAATGTGTATAGTAATGTATATAGTAACATGTATAGTAATGTGTATAGTAATGTGTATAGTAATGTGTATAGTAACGTGTATAGTAATGTGTATAGTAATGTGTATAGTAATGTGTATAGTAATGTGTATAGTAATGTGTATAGTAATGTGTATAGTAACGTGTATAGTAACGTGTATAGTAATGTGTATAGTAATGTGTATAGTAATGTATATAGTAATGTATATAGTAATGTGTATAGTAATGTGTATAGTAATGTATATAGTAATGTATATAGTAATGTGTATAGTAACGTGTATAGTAACGTGTATAGTAACGTGTATAGTAATGTGTATAGTAATGTGTATAGTAATGTATATAGTAATGTATATAGTAATGTGTATAGTTCCGTGTATAGTAATGTGTATAGTAACGTGTATAGTAATGTGTATAGTAATGTGTATAGTAATGTATATAGTAATGTGTATAGTAACGTGTATAGTAACGTGTATAGTAACATATATAGTAATGTATATAGTAATGTGTATAGTAATGTGTATAGTAATGTATATAGTAATGTGTATAGTAATGTGTATAGTAATGTGTATAGTAACGTGTATAGTAACATATATAGTAACGTGTATAGTAATGTATATAGTAATGTGTATAATAATGTGTATAGGAATGTGTATAGTAATGTGTATAGTAATGTGTATAGTAATGTATATAGTAATGTGTATAGTAATGTGTATAGTAATGTGTATAGTAATGTATATAGTAATGTGTATAGTAATGTGTATAGTAATGTATATAGTAATGTGTATAGTAACGTGTATAGTAATGTATAGTAATGTGTATAGTAATGTATATAGTAATGTGTATAGTAACGTGTATAGTAATGTATATAGTAATGTGTATAGTAATGTATATAGTAATGTGTATAGTAACGTATATAGTAACGTGTATAGTAATGTGTATAGTAACGTGTATAGTAACGTGTATAGTAATGTGTATAGTAACGTGTATAGTAACGTATATAGTAACGTGTATAGTAACGTGTATAGTAACGTGTATAGTAATGTATATAGTAATGTGTATAGTAACGTGTATAGTAATGTGTATAGTAATGTGTATAGTAATGTGTATAGTAATGTATATAGTAACGTGTATAGTAATGTGTATAGTAACGTGTATAGTAACGTGTATAGTAATGTATATAGTAATTTGTATAGTAATGTATATAGTAATGTGTATAGTAATGTGTATAGTAATGTATATAGTAACGTGTATAGTAATGTATATAGTAATGTGTATAGTAATGTATATAGTAATGTGTATAGTAATGTATATAGTAATGTGTATAGTAATGTGTATAGTAATGTGTATAGTAATGTATATAGTAATGTGTATAGTAATGTGTATAGTAATGTGTATAGTAATGTATATAGTAATGTGTATAGTAATGTATATAGTAATGTGTATAGTAATGTATATAGTAATGTGTATAGTAATGTATATAGTAATGTGTATAGTAATGTGTATAGTAATGTATATAGTAATGTGTATAGTAATGTATATAGTAATGTGTATAGTAATGTATATAGTAACGTGTATAGTAATGTGTATAGTAATGTATATAGTAATGTGTATAGTAATGTATATAGTAATGTGTATAGTAATGTATATAGTAATGTGTATAGTAATGTATATAGTAACGTGTATAGTAATGTGTATAGTAACGTGTATAGTAACGTGTATAGTAACGTGTATAGTAACGTGTATAGTAACGTGTATAGTAATGTGTATAGTAACGTGTATAGTAATGTATATAGTAATGTGTATAGTAATGTATATAGTAATGTGTATAGTAACGTGTATAGTAATGTATATAGTAACGTGTATAGTAACGTGTATAGTAATGTGTATAGTAACGTGTATAGTAACGTGTATAGTAATGTGTATAGTAACGTATATAGTAATGTATATAGTAATGTGTATAGTAATGTGTATAGTAGCGTGTATAGTAACGTGTATAGTAATGTGTATAGTAACGTATATAGTAACGTGTATAGTAACGTGTATAGTAATGTATATAGTAACGTGTATAGTAATGTATATAGTAACGTGTATAGTAACGTGTATAGTAACGTGTATAGTAACGTGTATAGTAACGTGTATAGTAACGTGTATAGTAACGTGTATAGTAACGTGTATAGTAATGTATATAGTAATGCATATAGTAATGTGTATAGTAATGTGTATAGTAATGTGTATAGTAATGTATATAGTAATGTGTATAGTAATGTGTATAGTAATGTATATAGTAATGTGTATAGTAACATGTATAGTAATGTATATAGTAATGTGTATAGTAATGTGTATAGTAATGTATATAGTAATGTGTATAGTAACGTGTATAGTAATGTGTATAGTAATGTATATAGTAACGTGTATAGTAATGTGTATAGTAACGTGTATAGTAACGTGTATAGTAACGTGTATAGTAACGTGTATAGTAATGTGTATAGTAACGTGTATAGTAACGTGTATAGTAATGTATATAGTAATGTGTATAGTAATGCATATAGTAATGTGTATAGTAATGTGTATAGTAATGTGTATAGTAATGTATATAGTAATGTGTATAGTAATGTGTATAGTAATGTATATAGTAATGTGTATAGTAACATGTATAGTAATGTATATAGTAATGTGTATAGTAATGTGTATAGTAATGTATATAGTAATGTGTATAGTAACGTGTATAGTAATGTGTATAGTAATGTATATAGTAACGTGTATAGTAATGTATATAGTAATGTGTATAGTAACGTGTATAGTAATGTGTATAGTAATGTATATAGTAATGTGTATAGTAATGTATATAGTAATGTGTATAGTAACGTGTATAGTAATGTGTATAGTAATGTATATAGTAATGTGTATAGTAATGTATATAGTAATGTGTCTAGTAATGTGTATAGTAATGTATATAGTAATGTGTATAGTAATGTATATAGTAATGTGTATAGTAATGTATATAGTAATGTGTATAGTAATGTATATAGTAATGTGTCTAGTAATGTGTATAGTAATGTGTATAGTAATGTGTATAGTAATGTGTATAGTAATGTATATAGTAATGTGTATAGTAATGTATATAGTAATGTGTATAGTAATGTATATAGTAATGTGTATAGTAATGTGTATAGTAATGTGTATAGTAATGTGTATAGTATTGTATATAGTAATGTGTATAGTAATGTGTATAGTAACGTGTATAGTAATGTATATAGTAATGTGTATAGTAATGTATATAGTAATGTGTATAGTAATGTATATAGTAATGTGTATAGTAATGTATATAGTAATGTGTCTAGTAATGTGTATAGTAATGTGTATAGTAATGTGTATAGTAATGTGTATAGTAATGTATATAGTAATGTGTATAGTAATGTATATAGTAATGTGTATAGTAATGTATATAGTAATGTGTATAGTAATGTGTATAGTAATGTGTATAGTAATGTGTATAGTATTGTATATAGTAATGTGTATAGTAATGTGTATAGTAATGTGTATAGTAATGTGTATAGTAACGTGTATAGTAATGTGTATAGTAATGTATATAGTAATGTGTATAGTAATGTATATAGTAATGTGTATAGTAATGTATATAGTAATGTGTATAGTAATGTATATAGTAATGTGTATAGTAATGTGTATAGTAATGTGTATAGTAATGTGTATAGTAACGTGTATAGTAATGTGTATAGTAACGTGTATAGTATTGTATATAGTAATGTATATAGTAATGTATATAGTAATGTATATAGTAATGTGTATAGTAATGTGTATAGTAATGTATATAGTAATGTGTATAGTAATGTGTATAGTAATGTGTATAGTAATGTGTATAGTAACGTGTATAGTAATGTATATAGTAATGTGTATAGTAATGTATATAGTAATGTGTATAGTAATGTATATAGTAATGTGTATAGTAATGTATATAGTAACGTGTATAGTAATGTGTATAGTAATGTATATAGTAATGTGTATAGTAATGTGTATAGTAATGTGTATAGTAATGTATATAGTAATGTGTATAGTAATGTGTATAGTAATGTGTATAGTAATGTGTATAGTAATGTGTATAGTAATGTGTATAGTAATGTGTATAGTAATGTGTATAGTAATGTGTATAGTAATGTATATAGTAATGTGTATAGTAATGTGTATACTAATGTGTATAGTAATGTGTATAGTAATGTATATAGTAATGTGTATAGTAATGTGTATAGTAATGTGTATAGTAATGTGTATAGTAATGTGTATAGTAATGTGTATAGTAATGTATATAGTAATGTGTATAGTAATGTGTATAGTAATGTGTATAGTAATGTGTATAGTAATGTATATAGTAATGTGTATAGTAACGTGTATAGTAATGTATATAGTAATGTGTATACTAATGTGTATAGTAATGTATATAGTAATGTGTATAGTAATGTATATAGTAATGTGTATAGTAACGTGTATAGTAATGTGTATAGTAATGTATATAGTAATGTGTATAGTAACGTGTATAGTAATGTGTATAGTAATGTATATAGTAACATGTATAGTAATGTTTATAGTAATGTATATAGTAATGTATATAGTAATGTGTATAGTAATGTATATAGTAATGTGTATAGTAATGTATATAGTAATGTGTATAGTAATGTATATAGTAATGTGTATAGTAATGTATATAGTAACGTGAATAGTAATGTGTATAGTAACGTGTATTGTAACGTGTATAGTAACGTGTATAGTAACGTGTATAGTAACGTGTATAGTAATGTGTATAGTAATGTGTATAGTAACGTGTATAGTAATGTATATAGTAATGTGTATAGTAATGTATATAGTAATGTGTATAGTAACGTGTATAGTAATGTATATAGTAACGTGTATAGTAACGTGTATAGTAATGTGTATAGTAACGTGTATAGTAACGTGTATAGTAATGTGTATAGTAACGTATATAGTAATGTATATAGTAATGTGTATAGTAATGTGTATAGTAGCGTGTATAGTAACGTGTATAGTAATGTGTATAGTAATGTGTATAGTAATGTATATAGTAATGTGTATAGTAATGTGTATAGTAATGTGTATAGTAATGTGTATAGTAATGTGTATAGTAACGTATATAGTAACGTGTATAGTAACGTGTATAGTAACGTGTATAGTAACGTGTATAGTAACGTGTATAGTAATGTGTATAGTAACGTATATAGTAATGTATATAGTAATGTGTATAGTAATGTGTATAGTAGCGTGTATAGTAACGTGTATAGTAATGTGTATAGTAATGTGTATAGTAATGTATATAGTAATGTGTATAGTAATGTATATAGTAATGTGTATAGTAATGTGTATAGTAATGTGTATAGTAACGTATATAGTAACGTGTATAGTAACGTGTATAGTAATGTATATAGTAATGTGTATAGTAATGTATATAGTACTGTGTATAGTAACTTGTATAGTAATGTATATAGTAACGTGTATAGTAACGTGTATAGTAATGTGTATAGTAATGTGTATAGTAATGTATATAGTAACGTGTATAGTAATGTGTATAGTAATGTGTATAGTAATGTGTATAGTAATGTATATAGTAATGTGTATAGTAATGTGTATAGTAATGTGTATAGTAATGTATATAGTAATGTGTATAGTAATGTGTATAGTAATGTGTATAGTAATGTATATAGTAATGTGTATAGTAATGTATATAGTAATGTGTATAGTAATGTGTATAGTAATGTATATAGTAATGTGTATAGTAACGTGTATAGTAATGTATATAGTAATGTGTATAGTAATGTGTATAGTAATGTATATAGTAATGTGTATAGTAATGTATATAGTAATGTGTATAGTAACGTGTATAGTAATGTATATAGTAATGTGTATAGTAACGTGTATAGTAATGTGTATAGTAATGTGTATAGTAATGTATATAGTAACATGTATAGTAATGTGTATAGTAATGTATATAGTAACGTGTATAGTAATGTGTATAGTAATGTGTATAGTAATGTATATAGTAATGTATATAGTAATGTGTATAGTAATGTATATAGTAATGTGTATAGTAATGTATATAGTAATGTGTATAGTAATGTATATAGTAATGTGTATAGTAATGTGTATAGTAATGTATATAGTAATGTATATAGTAACGTGTATAGTAATGTGTATAGTAACGTGTATAGTAACGTGTATAGTAACGTGTATAGTAACATGTATAGTAACGTGTATAGTAATGTGTATAGTAATGTGTATAGTAACGTGTATAGTAATGTATATAGTAATGTGTATAGTAATGTATATAGTAACGTGTATAGTAATGTATATAGTAACGTGTATAGTAACGTGTATAGTAATGTGTATAGTAACGTGTATAGTAACGTGTATAGTAATGTGTATAGTAACGTATATAGTAATGTATATAGTAATGTGTATAGTAATGTGTATAGTAGCGTGTATAGTAACGTGTATAGTAATGTATATAGTAATCTGTATAGTAACGTGTATAGTAACGTGTATAGTAATGTGTATAGTAACATGTATAGTAACGTGTATAGTAACGTGTATAGTAACGTGTATAGTATTGTATATAGTAATGTGTATAGTAACGTGTATAGTAATGTGTATAGTAATGTATATAGTAACGTGTATAGTAATGTGTATAGTAACGTGTATAGTAACGTGTATAGTAATGTGTATAGTAACGTGTATAGTATTGTATATAGTAATGTGTATAGTAACGTGTATAGTAATGTGTATAGTAATGTGTATAGTAATGTGTATAGTAATGTGTATAGTAACGTGTATAGTAATGTATATAGTAATGTGTATAGTAATGTATATAGTAATGTGTATAGTAATGTATATAGTAATGTGTATAGTAATGTGTATAGTAATGTGTATAGTAATGTGTATAGTAATGTATATAGTAATGTGTATAGTAACGTGTATAGTAATGTATATAGTAATGTGTATAGTAACGTGTATAGTAATGTATATAGTAACGTGTATAGTAACGTATATAGTAATGTGTATAGTAATGTGTACAGTAATGTGTATAGTAACGTGTATAGTAATGTGTATAGTAATGTATATAGTAATGTGTATAGTAATGTGTATAGTAATGTGTATAGTAATGTATATAGTAATGTGTATAGTAACGTGTATAGTAACGTGTATAGTAATGTGTATAGTAATGTGTATAGTAATGTGTATAGTAATGTGTATAGTAATGTGTATAGTAACGCGTATAGTAATGTATATAGTAATGTGTATAGTAATGTGTATAGTAATGTGTATAGTAATGTGTATAGTAATGTATATAGTAATGTGTATAGTAATGTGTATAGTAATGTATATAGTAATGTGTATAGTAATGTGTATAGTAACGTGTATAGTAACGTGTATAGTAATGTGTATAGTAATGTATATAGTAACGTGTATAGTAATGTGTATAGTAACGTGTATAGTAACGTGTATAGTAATGTGTATAGTAACGTGTATAGTATTGTATATAGTAATGTGTATAGTAACGTGTATAGTAATGTGTATAGTAATGTATATAGTAATGTGTATAGTAATGTGTATAGTAATGTATATAGTAATGTGTATAGTAACGTGTATAGTAACGTGTATAGTAACGTGTATAGTAATGTGTATAGTAATGTGTATAGTAATGTGTATAGTAATGTATATAGTAATGTGTATAGTAACGTGTATAGTAATGTATATAGTAATGTGTATAGTAATGTGTATAGTAATGTGTATAGTAATGTGTATAGTAATGTATATAGTAATGTGTATAGTAATGTATATAGTAATGTGTATAGTAATGTATATAGTAACGTGTATAGTAATGTGTATAGTAATGTATATAGTAATGTATATAGTAACGTGTATAGTAATGTATATAGTAATGTGTATAGTAATGTGTATAGTAATGTATATAGTAATGTGTATAATAATGTGTATAGGAATGTGTATAGTAATGTGTATAGTAATGTGTATAGTAATGTATATAGTAATGTATATAGTAACGTGTATAGTAATGTGTATAGTAATGTGTATAGTAATGTGTATAGTAATGTGTATAGTAATGTGTATAGTAATGTACATAGTAATGTGTTTAGTAATGTGTATAGTAATGTATATAGTAACGTGTTTACTAATGTGTATAGTAATGTGTATAGTAATGTGTATAGTAATGTGTATAGTAATGTGTATAGTAATGTATATAGTAATGTGTATAGTAATGTGTATAGTAATGTGTATAGTAATGTGTATAGTAATGTATATAGTAATGTGTATAGTAATGTGTATAGTAATGTATATAGTAACGTGTATAGTAATGTGTATAGTAACGTGTATAGTAACGTGTATAGTAATGTGTATAGTAACATGTATAGTAACGTGTATAGTAACGTGTATAGTAATGTGTATATAGTAACATGTATAGTAATGTGTATAGTAATGTATATAGTAATGTATATAGTAATGTATATAGTAATGTGTATAGTTCCGTGTATAGTAATGTGTATAGTAATGTGTATAGTAATGTATATAGTAATGTGTTTACTAATGTGTATAGTAATGTGTATAGTAATGTGTATAGTAACGTGTATAGTAACGTGTATAGTAATGTATATAGTAACGTGTATAGTAATGTATATAGTAATGTATATAGTAATGTATATAGTAATGTGTATATAGTAATGTGTATAGTAATGTGTATAGTAATGTATATAGTAATGTGTTTACTAATGTGTATAGTAATGTGTATAGTAATGTGTATAGTAACGTGTATAGTAATGTGTATAGTAATGTGTATAGTAATGTGTATAGTAATGTGTATAGTAATGTGTATAGTAACGTGTATAGTAATGTATATAGTAACGTGTATAGTAATGTGTATAGTAATGTATATAGTAACGTGTATAGTAATGTGTATAGTAACGTGTATAGTAACGTGTATAGTAATGTGTATAGTAATGTGTATAGTAATGTGTATAGTAATGTGTATAGTAATGTGTATAGTAACGTGTATAGTAATGTGTATAGTAATGTATATAGTAATGTGTATAGTAATGTGTATAGTAATGTATATAGTAATGTGTATAGTAACGTGTATAGTAACGTGTATAGTAATGTGTATAGTAATGTGTATAGTAATGTGTATAGTAATGTGTATAGTAATGTATATAGTAATGTGTATAGTAACGTGTATAGTAATGTATATAGTAATGTGTATAGTAATGTGTATAGTAATGTATATAGTAATGTGTATAGTAACGTGTATAGTAATGTGTATAGTAATGTGTATAGTAATGTGTATAGTAATGTATATAGTAATGTGTATAGTAACGTGTATAGTAATGTGTATAGTAATGTGTATAGTAATGTATATAGTAACGTGTTTACTAATGTGTATAGTAATGTGTATAGTAATGTGTATAGTAATGTGTATAGTAATGTGTATAGTAATGTATATAGTAATGTGTATAGTAATGTGTATATAGTAATGTGTATAGTAATGTGTATAGTAATGTGTATAGTAATGTGTATAGTAATGTATATAGTAATGTGTATAGTAATGTGTATAGTAATGTATATAGTAACGTGTATAGTAATGTGTATAGTAACGTGTATAGTAACGTGTATAGTAATGTGTATAGTAACATGTATAGTAACGTGTATAGTAACGTGTATAGTAATGTGTATATAGTAACATGTATAGTAATGTGTATAGTAATGTATATAGTAATGTATATAGTAATGTATATAGTAATGTGTATAGTTCCGTGTATAGTAATGTGTATAGTAATGTGTATAGTAATGTATATAGTAATGTGTTTACTAATGTGTATAGTAATGTGTATAGTAATGTGTATAGTAACGTGTATAGTAACGTGTATAGTAATGTATATAGTAACGTGTATAGTAATGTATATAGTAATGTATATAGTAATGTATATAGTAATGTGTATATAGTAATGTGTATAGTAATGTGTATAGTAACGTGTATAGTAATGTGTATAGTAATGTGTATAGTAATGTATATAGTAATGTATATAGTAATGTGTATAGTAACGTGTATAGTAACGTGTATAGTAATGTGTATAGTAATGTGTATAGTAATGTGTATAGTAACGTGTATAGTAATGTGTATAGTAATGTATATAGTAATGTGTTTACTAATGTGTATAGTAATGTGTATAGTAATGTGTATAGTAATGTGTATAGTAATGTATATAGTAATGTGTATAGTAATGTGTATAGTAATGTGTATAGTAATGTGTATAGTAATGTGTATAGTAATGTGTATAGTAATGTATATAGTAATGTGTATAGTAATGTGTATAGTAATGTGTATAGTAATGTATATAGTAATGTGTATAGTAATGTGTATAGTAATGAATATAGTAACGTGTTTACTAATGTGTATAGTAATGTGTATAGTAATGTGTATAGTAATGTGTATAGTAATGTGTATGGTGTAAGAAGTTGTTTTGTTTATTGAGTATGATATGTTTTGTACATTTATATAAAATAGATACAGGATCAGTACAGGATAAGTAATGTAATGTATGTACACAGTGATTCCACCAGCTGAATAGTGAGTGCAGCTCTGGAGTATAATACAGGATGTAACTCAGGATCAGCACAGGATAAGTAATGTAATGTATGTACAGAGTGACTCCACCAGCAGAATAGTGAGTGCAGCTCTGGAGTATAATACAGGATATAACTCAGGATCAGTACAGGATAAGTAATGTAATGTATGTACACAGTGACTCCACCAGCAGAATAGTGAGCGCAGCTCTGGAGTATAATACAGGATATAACTCAGGATCAGTACAGGATAAGTAATGTAATGTATGTACACAGTGACTCCACCAGCAGAATAGTGAGCGCAGCTCTGGAGTATAATACAGGATATAACTCAGGATCAGTACAGGATAAGTAATGTAATGTATGTACACAGTGACTCCACCAGCAGAATAGTGAGTGCAGCTCTGGAGTGTAATACAGGATATAACTCAGGATCAGTACAGGATAAGTAATGTAATGTATGTACACAGTGACTCCACCAGCAGAATAGTGAGTGCAGCTCTGGAGTATAATACAGAACATAATACAGGGTCTGTGCTCACCGCTTGCCATGTGTATTAGCCCTTACAGTCATATGATTCAATAACACTGATTGTAGAGCTGTCATTATTTTTCCACTATTAGTCAGATCTAAAACGTGAAGAAGGAGCTAGTTCCTTCTAGTGATCGCATCTCATGGACCTGATCACATTTGTACCAAGACCAGTAAGAAGCTTTCCACCACAGAGGCCAAATATATCTAACTTTTTGAGTTGGTTTGTGTTTAACTCACCTGGGACGGGCACTGTGCATGTTGGTTTACAGCGGGGGCTGCAGCACTTCTGGTCTTTAGGACAGTCCTTGTCCTTCTTGCACTCTCCAGGAGGAAGTGGAGTCATGCATTTCGCATATGGAGGGGGACAGGTTCCAGGTTTATCTGTAACAGAAGAGGTAGAAGTATCACAGACTTCTGTCATGGGATGATGCCGCTACTGGCCTCTTACCAACCATGATCCCAAAAGTAAGAAATATCACAAAGTTAGTAAGACTGAGGGCAAATTGTCCTGTCTATGGCCGGATTTACTCTTTATGGCCGGATTTACTCTTTATGGCCGGATTTACTCTTTGTGGACATAACCAGTTCTCCCAGATTTCAGAATCTATTTATTTCCCCTATCTAGGGCAGTAGAGCCTCCACAGCTCTAGCATTGTGGACCACTGCACCCACACACACAATTAACCCTCACTCTTCCATGATGGTCTGAGCTGTCCATTATTTAATTGGCTTCCTCTTAGCTTAGATTGCTCATAGGTGGAGCCATTCTTGATATACAGGAGATAAGAACTTCTAAAGGACGGAGGTGATTGCTCCTGCCCCACTGATGAGGACTGTGAGGTCCCACGGACTGGACTTAGGGTTCATTGAGGTATTGGCAGATGTCTTGTGTTTTGTTTCTAACTATGGGAGACAGGGTTTATTTTATACCAGTGATGACATATTATAAAGGTGTTAGATGGTGGAGATAGACTTGGAGACATAGCAGGGTACACGTCAGGATTACATATAATTGTGTAGATAACACATTGATAACCCGGTCTCTGCTGATTGCAGACTACTGTAAATCACATCCGCAGGTGCAGAGACCGGGTTATCAATGTCATCTATCCAGTTTATCTAGAACGGCCGCTCATAATACAGTTCTTCTCTGTTCCCTGAAGCTATTAGTCTGGGTTCACACTGTGCAATTTTGTGGCATTTTTTACATACATTTTGTTGTTGTGGTAGGTAAACCATGTCTCACAATGGAAGTTCATCAACTATAAAAAAAAACAAAAAAAAAAAACGAGGACCCCCTCCCCCTATTACCTCACAACTCCCTAATGGGGTGTATGGCCATGGGTTTTAGACATCATACAATCTGTTTAAGAACACCTAAGGGGTCATCCAGGATTATAATCATGTTGCAGCTTTCCTCGAAATACAGCGCCACTCCTGACCATGGGTTGTGTCTGGTATCGCAGCTCATCTGCATTGAAGTTAATGGTGCTGATCACACAGACAAGTGGACGGGTGTGATGCTGTTTTTGGAAGAAAGCAGCAACGTGTTTCTAATTCTGGATCACCCCTTTAAGAACTAATGAAAAAGTCATATCATAGTTCAAATGGGATCCATGAGGAGAAACAAGCTGCACACCTTGGGGCTCCTTCACATACATCCTGATATTTTTCCGTTCTGACAAAAACTCTGGAGGAAAACTGATGATAAAACGAATCCTCGTTTTCTATAGAGTCATTTTTGCCTCTGTGGCATTAGTTATGTTGCGAGACATCTCCCTGAGCTGCACAGAGAACATTACAACTGGCTGGACATAACTGTTATATGTGAACCCGTCCTTAGATGCCACCAGGAAAGTTCTGCATTGATCCATGCGACTTACCGATAGGTTCAACAGGTGGTTTACCAGGTGGTTTACCAGGTGGTGCGTGTTCCTCATACTTGTCTGCTGAGGATCCTAGACAGCACAGAATGAGTAGAATGAGAGAGCCGGTCACTGGAGCCATGTCTGCTGAGTACTGGAGATATGAGGGACAAGCGTGAGGGACTCACTATTTATAGGGATGAAGAAACGAGGGAGGAGAAGGTCCAGGACACAATGTGCTCTTACACAATGCTGGATTTCCCGATTTATGGCCTCACTTAAAGACATTGCTGCATATAATTAGGACTGACTGATCGGACTGACGTGTCAACTCTAGAAGAACATTCCCACTGATATCCATAAACATGAGACATGAAGGTGGCTACAGGCACGACATACAGTGAAGGAAATAAGTATTTGATCCCTTGCTGATTTTGTAAGTTTGCCCACTGTCAAAGTCATGAACAGTCTAGAATTTTTAGGCTAGGTTAATTTTACCAGTGAGAGATAGATTATATAAAAAAAAAAAAAAGAATATCACATAGTCAAAATTATATATATTTATTTGCATTGTGCACAGAGAAATAAGTATGTGACCCCCTACCAACCATTAAGAGTTCAGCCTCCCCCAGACCAGTTACTGCTCCAAATCAACTTGGTGCCTGCATTATAGACAGCTCTTACATGGTCACCTGTATAAAAGACTCCTGTCCACAGACTCAATGATCAGTCTGACTCTAACCTCTACAACATGGGCAAGACCAAAGAGCTTTCTAAGGATGTCAGGGACAAGATCATAGCCCTGCACAAGGCTGGAATGGGCTACAAAACCATAAGTAAGACGCTGGGTGAGAAGGAGACAACTTTTGTTGCAATAGTAAGAAAATGGAAGACCTACAAAATGACTGTCAGTCGACATCGATCTGGGGCTCCATGCAAAATCTCACCTCGTGGGGTATCCTTGATCCTGAGGAAGGTGAGAGCTCAGCCGAAAACTACACGGGGGGAACTTGTTAATGATCTCAAGGCAGCTGGGACCACAGTCACCAAGAAAACCATTGGTAACACATTATGCCGTAATGGATTAAAATCCTGCAGTGCCCGCAAGGTCCCCCTGCTCAAGAAGGCACATGTACAGGCCCGTCTGAAGTTTGCAAATGAACATCTGGATGATTCTGAGAGTGATTGGGAGAAGGTGCTGTGGTCAGATGAGACTAAAATTGAGCTCCTTGGCATTAACTCAACTCGCCGTGTTTGGAGGAAGAGAAATGCTGCCTATGACCCAAAGAACACTGTCCCCACTGTCAAGCATGGAGGTGGAAACATTATGTTTTGGGGGTGTTTCTCTGCTAAGGGCACAGGACTACTTCACCGCATCAATGGGAGAATGGATGGAGCCATGTACCATCAAATCCTGAGTGACAACCTCCTTCCCTCCACCAGGACATTAAAAATGGCTCGTGGCTGGGTCTTCCAGCACGACAATGACCCGAAACATACAGCCAAGGCAACAAAGGAGTGGCTCAAAAAGAAGCACATTAAGGTCATGGAGTGGCCTAGCCAGTCTCCAGACCTTAATCCCATCGAAAACTTATGGAGAGAGCTGAAGATCCGAGTTGCCAAGCGACAGCCTCGAAATCTTAATGATTTACAGATGATCTGCAAAGAGGAGTGGGCCAAAATTCCATCTAACATGTGTGCAAACCTCATCATCAACTACAAAAAACGCCTGACTACTGTGCTTGCCAACAAGGGTTTTGCCACCAAGTATTAAGTCTTGTTTGCCAAAGGGATCAAATACTTATTTCTCTGTGCACTATGCAAATAAATATATATAATTTTGACAATGTGATTTTCTGTTTTTTTTTTTTTAATATAATCTATCTCTCACTGTTAAAATTAACCTAGCCTAAAAATTCTAGACTGTTCATATCTTTGACAGTGGGCAAACTTACAAAATCAGCGAGGGATCAAATACTTATTTCCTTCACTGTAGATGTCAGTTCACAGAGATTATTTCCCATGATTCCCATGTGCCTTTTCTTTCATCACCTGGACTCACCTTTCTAGGGTCAGGTACGATGTCCATGTTCAGGAAACACAGGTGTAAACCTGGAGATTATCCGCAGGAGAGTGATCTCCAGTGATACCACACCAGGTTCCACTATATCAGCAACTTCTGGACACATTTTAATTTTCCAATTATTTTGACAGCTGTAATAGACGATGAAACTTAGAAAACGTGTCCTCTCCTTAACCCTTTCAGTAAGGTTTCTGTGCCTTCACATAGAAATGACTGAGCCTCTAACTATTACAAGAACACCACACCCTGTAGCCAAACCTGAATCATGTAAGTGCTGTGACTTACAACCTGCTCGGTGGAGGAGCCTCACCCTCCTCTTACAGCACAGCAGCCTGTTGTCACCATACTCTTCATTGTCATGTATACACTGACTATATGGGTGTGGAGTCTACTGACTGGAATAAGTATGGGGTACACTTATATCTATTTATATACATCTTAATGTCATTAAACGTAAAGCCTATCTCCACCCAACAATGAAAATTTGTAGATGACCTTGATTATCGCAAAAATTTGTCTTTAGCTATGTCACAATCACCCATCATCAGGAAGCTGAGATTTGGGGATCTGATTGTAGGAAGTTAACACTGTGGAGCTCCTGTATCTGCCCCTGAGATGTGGACACCAAGATCACTGAAGTTGTTATTACCTCTACAAAAAAAAGACTCAAATAAGAAAAAAATGACTATGCACCCAATGTTAGAACAGAAGATTCAGAGATGAAGCTGCAGCATCTCAACAGTGTAAGGACCCTGAAGAAAGCTTCACAAATCTCACCTTCCTGCACCCACAAGATTGTTGGGGTTCACTGCAGTCATAGCTGAATTTTCAGGTTTTAATCAAAGTTACTCAGTAACCATTTTACTGGTCAGATACTGATATGATGAAGCTGATAAGTGATATATGTCTATAGGTCAGATACTGATATGATGAAGCTGATAAGTGATATGTGTCTATAGGTCAGATACTGATATGATGAAGCTGATAAGTGAGATATGTCTATAGGTCAGATACTGATATGATGAAGATGATAAGTGATATATGTCTATAGGTCAGATACTGATATGATGGAGCTGATAAGTGATATATATCTATAGGTCAGATACTGATATGATATAGCTGATAAGTGATATATGTCTATAGGTCAGACACTGATATGATGAAGCTGATAAGTGATATGTGTCTATAGGTCAGATACTGATATGATGGAGCTGATAAGTGATATATGTCTATAGGTCAGATACTGATATGATGAAGCTGATAAGTGATATATGTCTATAGGTCAGATACTGATATGATGAAGCTGATAAGTGATATATGTCTATAGGTCAGATACTGATATGATGAAGCTGATAAGTGATATATGTCTATAGGTCAGATACTGATATGATGAAGCTGATAAGTGATATATGTCTATAGATCAGATACTGATACGATGAAGCTGATAAGTGATATATGTCTATAGGTCAGATACAGATATGATGAAGCTGATAAGTGATCTGTGTCTATAGGTCAGATACTGATATGATGTAGCTGATAAGTGATATATGTCTATAGGTCAGATACTGATATGATGAGGCTAATAAGTGATATATGTCTATAGGTCAGATACTGATATGATGAAGCTGATAAGTGATATGTGTCTATAGGTCAGATACTGATATGATGAAGCTAATAAGTGATATATGTCTATAGGTCAGATAATGATATGATGAGGCTGATAAGTGATCTGTGTCTATAGGTCAGATACTGATATGATGAAGCTGATAAGTGATATATGTCTATAGGTCAGATACTGATATGATGAAGCTGATAAGTGATCTGTGTCTATAGGTTAAAAACTGATATGATGAAGCTGATAAGTGATCTGTGTCTATAGGTCAGATACTGATATGATGAAGCTGATAAGTGATATATGTCTATAAGTCAGATACTGATATGATGAAGCTGATAAGTGATATATGTCTATAGGTCAGATACTGATATGATGGAGCTGATAAGTGATATATGGCTATAGGTCAGACAGTGATATGATGAAGCTGATAAGTGATATATGTCTATAGGTCAGATACTGATATGATGGAGCTGATAAGTGATATATGGCTATAGGTCAGACAGTGATATGATGAAGCTGATAAGTGATATATGTCTATAGGTCAGATACTGATATGATGGAGCTGATAAGTGATATATGGCTATAGGTCAGACAGTGATATGATGAAGCTGATAAGTGATATGTGTCTATAGGTCAGATACTGATATGATGAGGTTAATAAGTGATCAGTGTCTATAGATCAGATACTGATATGATGAAGCTGATAAGTGATATATGTCTATAGGTCAGATACTGATATGATGAAGCTGATAAGTGATATGTGTCTATAGGTCAGATACTGATATGATGAAGCTGATAAGTGATATGTGTCTATAGGTCAGATACTGATATGATAAAGCTGATAAGTGATATATGTCTATAGGTCAGATACTGATATGATGAAGCTGATAAGTGTTATGTGTCTATAGGTCAGATACTGATATGATGAAGCTGATAAGTGATATGTGTCTATAGGTCAGATACTGATATGATGTAGCTGATAAGTGATATGTGTCTATAGGTCAGATACTGATAAAATGAAGCTGATAAGTAATATATGTCTATAGGTCAGATACTGATATGATGAAGCTGATAAGTGATATATGTCTAAAGGTCAGATACTGATATGATGAAGCTGATAAGTGATCGGTGTCTATAGGTAAGATACTGATATGATGAATCTGATAAGTGATATGTGTCTATAGGTCAGATACTGATATGATGAGGCTGATAAGTGATCAGTGTCTATAGGTCAGATACTGATATGATGAAGCTGATAAGTGATATATGTCTATAGGTCAGATACTGATATGATGAAGCTGATAAGTGATATATGTCTATAGGTCAGATACTGATATGATGAAGCTGATAAGTGATATATGTCTATAGGTCAGATACTGATATGATGAAGCTGATAAGTGATATGTGTCTATAGGTCAGATACTGATATGATGAAGCTGATGAGTGATATATGTCTATAGGTCAGATACTGATATGATGAAGCTGTTAAGTGATATGTGTCTATAGGTCAGATACTGATATGATGTAGCTGATAAGTGATATATGTCTATAGGTCAGATACTGATATGATGAAGCTGATAAGTGATATATGTCTATAGGTCAGATACTGATATGATGAGGCTGATAAGTGATATATGTCTATAGGTCAGATACTGATATGATGAAGCTGATAAGTGATATGTGTCTATAGGTCAGATACTGATATGATGTAGCTGATAAGTGATATGTGTCTATAGGTCAGATACTGATAAAATGAAGCTGATAAGTAATATATGTCTATAGGTCAGATACTGATATGATGAAGCTGATAAGTGATATATGTCTAAAGGTCAGATACTGATATGATGAAGCTGATAAGTGATCGGTGTCTATAGGTAAGATACTGATATGATGAATCTGATAAGTGATATGTGTCTATAGGTCAGATACTGATATGATGAGGCTGATAAGTGATCAGTGTCTATAGGTCAGATACTGATATGATGAAGCTGATAAGTGATATATGTCTATAGGTCAGATACTGATATGATGAAGCTGATAAGTGATATATGTCTATAGGTCAGATACTGATATGATGAAGCTGATAAGTGATATATGTCTATAGGTCAGATACTGATATGATGAAGCTGATAAGTGATATGTGTCTATAGGTCAGATACTGATATGATGAAGCTGATGAGTGATATATGTCTATAGGTCAGATACTGATATGATGAAGCTAATAAGTGATATATGTCTATAGGTCAGATACTGATATGATATAGCTGATAAGTGATATGTGTCTATAGGTCAGATACTGATATGATGGAGCTGATAAGTGATATATGTCTATAGGTCAGATACTGATATGATGAAGCTAATAAGTGATATATGTCTATAGGTCAGATACTGATATGATGAAGCTGATAAGTGATATATGTCTATAGGTCAGATACTGATATGATGAAGCTGATAAGTGATATGTGTCTATAGGTCAGATACTGATATGATGAGGCTGATAAGTGATATATGTCTATAGGTCAGATACTGATATGATGAAGCTGATAAGTGATATGTGTCTATAGGTCAGATACTGATATGATGAAGCTGATTAGTGATATATGTCTATAGGTCAGATACTGATATGATGAAGCTGATAAGTGATATATGTCTATAGGTCAGATACTGATATGCTGAAGCTGATAAGTGATATATGTCTATAGGTCAGATACTGATATGGTGAAGCTGATAAGTGATATATGTCTATAGGTCAGATACTGATATGATGAGGCTGATAAGTGATATGTGTCTATAGGTCAGATACTGATATGATGAAGCTCATTAGTGATATATGTCTATAGGTCAGATACTGATATGATGAAGCTGATAAGTGATCTGTGTCAATAGGTCAGATATTGATATGATGAAGCTGATAAGTGATATGTGTCTATAGGTCAGATACTGATATGATGAAGCTGATAAGTGATCTGTGTCAATAGGTCAGATACTGATATGATGAAGCTGATAAGTGATATATGTCTATAGGTCAGATACTGATATGATGAAGCTGATAAGTGATATGTGTCTATAGGTCAGATACTGATATGGTGAAGCTGATAATTGATATGTGTCTATAGGTCAGATACTGATATGATGAAGCTGATAAGTGATCTGTGTCTATAGGTCAGATACTGATATGATGAAGCTGATAAGTGTTATGTGTCTATAGGTCAGATACTGATATGATGAAGCTGATAAGTGATATATGTCTATAGGTCAGATACTGATATGATGAAGATGATAAGTGATATATGTCTATAGGTCAGATACTGATATGATGGAGCTGATAAGTGATATATGTCTATAGGTCAGATACTGATATGATGAAGCTGATAAGTGATATGTGTCTATAGGTCAGATACTGATATGATGAAGCTGATAAGTGATCTGTGTCTATAGGTCAGATACTGATATGATGAAGCTGATAAGTGATCTGTGTCTATAGGTTAAAAACTGATATGATGAAGCTGATAAGTGATATATGTCTACAGGTCAGATACTGATATGATGGAGCTGATAAGTGATATATATCTATAGGTCAGATACTGATATGATGAGGTTAATAAGTGATCGGTGTCTATAGATCAGATACTGATATGATGAAGCTGATAAGTGATATATGTCTATAGGTCAGATACTGATATGATGAAGCTGATAAGTGATATGTGTCTATAGGTCAGATACTGATATGATGAAGCTGATAAGTGATATATTTCTATAGGTAAGATACTGATATGATGAAGCTGATAAGTGATATGTGTCTATAGGTCAGATACT
Source organism: Rhinoderma darwinii (assembly GCF_050947455.1). NCBI lineage: Eukaryota > Metazoa > Chordata > Amphibia > Anura > Rhinodermatidae > Rhinoderma > Rhinoderma darwinii. The sequence continues at coordinate 4,342,783 of NC_134690.1, read as the reverse complement.
GATATGATGAAGCTGATAAGTGTTATGTGTCTATAGGTCAGATACTGATATGATGAAGCTGATAAGTGATATATATCTATAGGTCAGATACTGATATGATGAAGCTGATAAGTGATATGTGTCTATAGGTCAGATACTGATATGATGAAGCTGATAAGTGTTATGTGTCTATAGGTCAGATACTGATATGATGAAGCTGATAAGTGATATATGTCTATAGGTCAGATACTGATATGATGAAGCTGATAAGTGTTATGTGTCTGTAGGTCAGATACTGATATGATGAAGCTGATAAGTGATATATGTCTATAGGTCAGATACTGATATGCTGAAGCTAATAAGTGATATATGTCTATAGGTCAGATACTGATATGGTGAAGCTGATAAGTGATATATGTCTATAGGTCAGATACTGATATGATGAAGCTGATTAGTGATATATGTCTATAGGTCAGATACTGATATGATGAAGCTGATAAGTGATATATGTCTATAGGTCAGATACTGATATGCTGAAGCTGATAAGTGATATATGTCTATAGGTCAGATACTGATATGGTGAAGCTGATAAGTGATATATGTCTATAGGTCAGATACTGATATGATGAGGCTGATAAGTGATATGTGTCTATAGGTCAGATACTGATATGATGAGGCTGATAAGTGATATGTGTCTATAGGTCAGATACTGATATGATGAAGCTGATAAGTGATCAGTGTCTATAGGTCAGATACTGATATGATGAAGCTCATTAGTGATATATGTCTATAGGTCAGATACTGATATGATGAAGCTGATAAGTGATCTGTGTCAATAGGTCAGATATTGATATGATGAAGCTGATAAGTGATATGTGTCTATAGGTCAGATACTGATATGATGAAGCTGATAAGTGATCTGTGTCAATAGGTCAGATACTGATATGATGAAGCTGATAAGTGATATATGTCTATAGGTCAGATACTGATATGATGAAGCTGATAAGTGATATGTGTCTATAGGTCAGATACTGATATGGTGAAGCTGATAATTGATATGTGTCTATAGGTCAGATACTGATATGATGAAGCTGATAAGTGATCTGTGTCTATAGGTCAGATACTGATATGATGAAGCTGATAAGTGTTATGTGTCTATAGGTCAGATACTGATATGATGAAGCTGATAAGTGATATATGTCTATAGGTCAGATACTGATATGATGAAGATGATAAGTGATATATGTCTATAGGTCAGATACTGATATGATGGAGCTGATAAGTGATATATGTCTATAGGTCAGATACTGATATGATGAAGCTGATAAGTGATATATGTCTATAGGTCAGATACTGATATGATGAAGCTGATAAGTGATCTGTGTCTATAGGTTAAAAACTGATATGATGAAGCTGATAAGTGATCTGTGTCTATAGGTCAGATACTGATATGATGAAGCTGATAAGTGATATATGTCTATAAGTCAGATACTGATATGATGAAGCTGATAAGTGATATATGTCTATAGGTCAGATACTGATATGATGGAGCTGATAAGTGATATATGGCTATAGGTCAGACAGTGATATGATGAAGCTGATAAGTGATATATGTCTATAGGTCAGATACTGATATGATGGAGCTGATAAGTGATATATGGCTATAGGTCAGACAGTGATATGATGAAGCTGATAAGTGATATATGTCTATAGGTCAGATACTGATATGATGGAGCTGATAAGTGATATATGGCTATAGGTCAGACAGTGATATGATGAAGCTGATAAGTGATATGTGTCTATAGGTCAGATACTGATATGATGAGGTTAATAAGTGATCAGTGTCTATAGATCAGATACTGATATGATGAAGCTGATAAGTGATATATGTCTATAGGTCAGATACTGATATGATGAAGCTGATAAGTGATATGTGTCTATAGGTCAGATACTGATATGATGAAGCTGATAAGTGATATGTGTCTATAGGTCAGATACTGATATGATAAAGCTGATAAGTGATATATGTCTATAGGTCAGATACTGATATGATGAAGCTGATAAGTGTTATGTGTCTATAGGTCAGATACTGATATGATGAAGCTGATAAGTGATATGTGTCTATAGGTCAGATACTGATATGATGTAGCTGATAAGTGATATGTGTCTATAGGTCAGATACTGATAAAATGAAGCTGATAAGTAATATATGTCTATAGGTCAGATACTGATATGATGAAGCTGATAAGTGATATATGTCTAAAGGTCAGATACTGATATGATGAAGCTGATAAGTGATCGGTGTCTATAGGTAAGATACTGATATGATGAATCTGATAAGTGATATGTGTCTATAGGTCAGATACTGATATGATGAGGCTGATAAGTGATCAGTGTCTATAGGTCAGATACTGATATGATGAAGCTGATAAGTGATATATGTCTATAGGTCAGATACTGATATGATGAAGCTGATAAGTGATATATGTCTATAGGTCAGATACTGATATGATGAAGCTGATAAGTGATATATGTCTATAGGTCAGATACTGATATGATGAAGCTGATAAGTGATATGTGTCTATAGGTCAGATACTGATATGATGAAGCTGATGAGTGATATATGTCTATAGGTCAGATACTGATATGATGAAGCTGTTAAGTGATATGTGTCTATAGGTCAGATACTGATATGATGTAGCTGATAAGTGATATATGTCTATAGGTCAGATACTGATATGATGAAGCTGATAAGTGTTATGTGTCTATAGGTCAGATACTGATATGATGAAGCTGATAAGTGATATATGTCTATAGGTCAGATACTGATATGATGAAGCTGATAAGTGTTATGTGTCTGTAGGTCAGATACTGATATGATGAAGCTGATAAGTGATATATTTCTATAGGTAAGATACTGATATGATGAAGCTGATAAGTGATATGTGTCTATAGGTCAGATACTGATATGATGAAGCTGATAAGTGTTATGTGTCTATAGGTCAGATACTGATATGATGAAGCTGATAAGTGATATATGTCTATAGGTCAGATACTGATATGATGAAGCTGATAAGTGATATGTGTCTATAGGTCAGATACTGATATGATGAAGCTGATAAGTGTTATGTGTCTATAGGTCAGATACTGATATGATGAAGCTGATAAGTGATATATGTCTATAGGTCAGATACTGATATGATGAAGCTGATAAGTGTTATGTGTCTGTAGGTCAGATACTGATATGATGAAGCTGATAAGTGATATATGTCTATAGGTCAGATACTGATATGCTGAAGCTAATAAGTGATATATGTCTATAGGTCAGATACTGATATGGTGAAGCTGATAAGTGATATATGTCTATAGGTCAGATACTGATATGATGAAGCTGATTAGTGATATATGTCTATAGGTCAGATACTGATATGATGAAGCTGATAAGTGATATATGTCTATAGGTCAGATACTGATATGCTGAAGCTGATAAGTGATATATGTCTATAGGTCAGATACTGATATGGTGAAGCTGATAAGTGATATATGTCTATAGGTCAGATACTGATATGATGAGGCTGATAAGTGATATGTGTCTATAGGTCAGATACTGATATGATGAGGCTGATAAGTGATATGTGTCTATAGGTCAGATACTGATATGATGAAGCTGATAAGTGATCAGTGTCTATAGGTCAGATACTGATATGATGAAGCTCATTAGTGATATATGTCTATAGGTCAGATACTGATATGATGAAGCTGATAAGTGATCTGTGTCAATAGGTCAGATATTGATATGATGAAGCTGATAAGTGATATGTGTCTATAGGTCAGATACTGATATGATGAAGCTGATAAGTGATCTGTGTCAATAGGTCAGATACTGATATGATGAAGCTGATAAGTGATATATGTCTATAGGTCAGATACTGATATGATGAAGCTGATAAGTGATATGTGTCTATAGGTCAGATACTGATATGGTGAAGCTGATAATTGATATGTGTCTATAGGTCAGATACTGATATGATGAAGCTGATAAGTGATCTGTGTCTATAGGTCAGATACTGATATGATGAAGCTGATAAGTGTTATGTGTCTATAGGTCAGATACTGATATGATGAAGCTGATAAGTGATATATGTCTATAGGTCAGATACTGATATGATGAAGATGATAAGTGATATATGTCTATAGGTCAGATACTGATATGATGGAGCTGATAAGTGATATATGTCTATAGGTCAGATACTGATATGATGAAGCTGATAAGTGATATATGTCTATAGGTCAGATACTGATATGATGAAGCTGATAAGTGATCTGTGTCTATAGGTTAAAAACTGATATGATGAAGCTGATAAGTGATCTGTGTCTATAGGTCAGATACTGATATGATGAAGCTGATAAGTGATATATGTCTATAAGTCAGATACTGATATGATGAAGCTGATAAGTGATATATGTCTATAGGTCAGATACTGATATGATGGAGCTGATAAGTGATATATGGCTATAGGTCAGACAGTGATATGATGAAGCTGATAAGTGATATATGTCTATAGGTCAGATACTGATATGATGGAGCTGATAAGTGATATATGGCTATAGGTCAGACAGTGATATGATGAAGCTGATAAGTGATATATGTCTATAGGTCAGATACTGATATGATGGAGCTGATAAGTGATATATGGCTATAGGTCAGACAGTGATATGATGAAGCTGATAAGTGATATGTGTCTATAGGTCAGATACTGATATGATGAGGTTAATAAGTGATCAGTGTCTATAGATCAGATACTGATATGATGAAGCTGATAAGTGATATATGTCTATAGGTCAGATACTGATATGATGAAGCTGATAAGTGATATGTGTCTATAGGTCAGATACTGATATGATGAAGCTGATAAGTGATATGTGTCTATAGGTCAGATACTGATATGATAAAGCTGATAAGTGATATATGTCTATAGGTCAGATACTGATATGATGAAGCTGATAAGTGTTATGTGTCTATAGGTCAGATACTGATATGATGAAGCTGATAAGTGATATGTGTCTATAGGTCAGATACTGATATGATGTAGCTGATAAGTGATATGTGTCTATAGGTCAGATACTGATAAAATGAAGCTGATAAGTAATATATGTCTATAGGTCAGATACTGATATGATGAAGCTGATAAGTGATATATGTCTAAAGGTCAGATACTGATATGATGAAGCTGATAAGTGATCGGTGTCTATAGGTAAGATACTGATATGATGAATCTGATAAGTGATATGTGTCTATAGGTCAGATACTGATATGATGAGGCTGATAAGTGATCAGTGTCTATAGGTCAGATACTGATATGATGAAGCTGATAAGTGATATATGTCTATAGGTCAGATACTGATATGATGAAGCTGATAAGTGATATATGTCTATAGGTCAGATACTGATATGATGAAGCTGATAAGTGATATATGTCTATAGGTCAGATACTGATATGATGAAGCTGATAAGTGATATGTGTCTATAGGTCAGATACTGATATGATGAAGCTGATGAGTGATATATGTCTATAGGTCAGATACTGATATGATGAAGCTGTTAAGTGATATGTGTCTATAGGTCAGATACTGATATGATGTAGCTGATAAGTGATATATGTCTATAGGTCAGATACTGATATGATGAAGCTGATAAGTGATATATGTCTATAGGTCAGATACTGATATGATGAGGCTGATAAGTGATATATGTCTATAGGTCAGATACTGATATGATGAAGCTGATAAGTGATATGTGTCTATAGGTCAGATACTGATATGATGTAGCTGATAAGTGATATGTGTCTATAGGTCAGATACTGATAAAATGAAGCTGATAAGTAATATATGTCTATAGGTCAGATACTGATATGATGAAGCTGATAAGTGATATATGTCTAAAGGTCAGATACTGATATGATGAAGCTGATAAGTGATCGGTGTCTATAGGTAAGATACTGATATGATGAATCTGATAAGTGATATGTGTCTATAGGTCAGATACTGATATGATGAGGCTGATAAGTGATCAGTGTCTATAGGTCAGATACTGATATGATGAAGCTGATAAGTGATATATGTCTATAGGTCAGATACTGATATGATGAAGCTGATAAGTGATATATGTCTATAGGTCAGATACTGATATGATGAAGCTGATAAGTGATATATGTCTATAGGTCAGATACTGATATGATGAAGCTGATAAGTGATATGTGTCTATAGGTCAGATACTGATATGATGAAGCTGATGAGTGATATATGTCTATAGGTCAGATACTGATATGATGAAGCTAATAAGTGATATATGTCTATAGGTCAGATACTGATATGATATAGCTGATAAGTGATATGTGTCTATAGGTCAGATACTGATATGATGGAGCTGATAAGTGATATATGTCTATAGGTCAGATACTGATATGATGAAGCTAATAAGTGATATATGTCTATAGGTCAGATACTGATATGATGAAGCTGATAAGTGATATATGTCTATAGGTCAGATACTGATATGATGAAGCTGATAAGTGATATGTGTCTATAGGTCAGATACTGATATGATGAGGCTGATAAGTGATATATGTCTATAGGTCAGATACTGATATGATGAAGCTGATAAGTGATATGTGTCTATAGGTCAGATACTGATATGATGAAGCTGATTAGTGATATATGTCTATAGGTCAGATACTGATATGATGAAGCTGATAAGTGATATATGTCTATAGGTCAGATACTGATATGCTGAAGCTGATAAGTGATATATGTCTATAGGTCAGATACTGATATGGTGAAGCTGATAAGTGATATATGTCTATAGGTCAGATACTGATATGATGAGGCTGATAAGTGATATGTGTCTATAGGTCAGATACTGATATGATGAAGCTCATTAGTGATATATGTCTATAGGTCAGATACTGATATGATGAAGCTGATAAGTGATCTGTGTCAATAGGTCAGATATTGATATGATGAAGCTGATAAGTGATATGTGTCTATAGGTCAGATACTGATATGATGAAGCTGATAAGTGATCTGTGTCAATAGGTCAGATACTGATATGATGAAGCTGATAAGTGATATATGTCTATAGGTCAGATACTGATATGATGAAGCTGATAAGTGATATGTGTCTATAGGTCAGATACTGATATGGTGAAGCTGATAATTGATATGTGTCTATAGGTCAGATACTGATATGATGAAGCTGATAAGTGATCTGTGTCTATAGGTCAGATACTGATATGATGAAGCTGATAAGTGTTATGTGTCTATAGGTCAGATACTGATATGATGAAGCTGATAAGTGATATATGTCTATAGGTCAGATACTGATATGATGAAGATGATAAGTGATATATGTCTATAGGTCAGATACTGATATGATGGAGCTGATAAGTGATATATGTCTATAGGTCAGATACTGATATGATGAAGCTGATAAGTGATATGTGTCTATAGGTCAGATACTGATATGATGAAGCTGATAAGTGATCTGTGTCTATAGGTCAGATACTGATATGATGAAGCTGATAAGTGATCTGTGTCTATAGGTTAAAAACTGATATGATGAAGCTGATAAGTGATATATGTCTACAGGTCAGATACTGATATGATGGAGCTGATAAGTGATATATATCTATAGGTCAGATACTGATATGATGAGGTTAATAAGTGATCGGTGTCTATAGATCAGATACTGATATGATGAAGCTGATAAGTGATATATGTCTATAGGTCAGATACTGATATGATGAAGCTGATAAGTGATATGTGTCTATAGGTCAGATACTGATATGATGAAGCTGATAAGTGATATATTTCTATAGGTAAGATACTGATATGATGAAGCTGATAAGTGATATGTGTCTATAGGTCAGATACTGATATGATGAAGCTGATAAGTGTTATGTGTCTATAGGTCAGATACTGATATGATGAAGCTGATAAGTGATATATGTCTATAGGTCAGATACTGATATGATGAAGCTGATAAGTGATATGTGTCTATAGGTCAGATACTGATATGATGAAGCTGATAAGTGTTATGTGTCTATAGGTCAGATACTGATATGATGAAGCTGATAAGTGATATATGTCTATAGGTCAGATACTGATATGATGAAGCTGATAAGTGTTATGTGTCTGTAGGTCAGATACTGATATGATGAAGCTGATAAGTGATATATGTCTATAGGTCAGATACTGATATGCTGAAGCTAATAAGTGATATATGTCTATAGGTCAGATACTGATATGGTGAAGCTGATAAGTGATATATGTCTATAGGTCAGATACTGATATGATGAAGCTGATTAGTGATATATGTCTATAGGTCAGATACTGATATGATGAAGCTGATAAGTGATATATGTCTATAGGTCAGATACTGATATGCTGAAGCTGATAAGTGATATATGTCTATAGGTCAGATACTGATATGGTGAAGCTGATAAGTGATATATGTCTATAGGTCAGATACTGATATGATGAGGCTGATAAGTGATATGTGTCTATAGGTCAGATACTGATATGATGAGGCTGATAAGTGATATGTGTCTATAGGTCAGATACTGATATGATGAAGCTGATAAGTGATCAGTGTCTATAGGTCAGATACTGATATGATGAAGCTCATTAGTGATATATGTCTATAGGTCAGATACTGATATGATGAAGCTGATAAGTGATCTGTGTCAATAGGTCAGATATTGATATGATGAAGCTGATAAGTGATATGTGTCTATAGGTCAGATACTGATATGATGAAGCTGATAAGTGATCTGTGTCAATAGGTCAGATACTGATATGATGAAGCTGATAAGTGATATATGTCTATAGGTCAGATACTGATATGATGAAGCTGATAAGTGATATGTGTCTATAGGTCAGATACTGATATGGTGAAGCTGATAATTGATATGTGTCTATAGGTCAGATACTGATATGATGAAGCTGATAAGTGATCTGTGTCTATAGGTCAGATACTGATATGATGAAGCTGATAAGTGTTATGTGTCTATAGGTCAGATACTGATATGATGAAGCTGATAAGTGATATATGTCTATAGGTCAGATACTGATATGATGAAGATGATAAGTGATATATGTCTATAGGTCAGATACTGATATGATGGAGCTGATAAGTGATATATGTCTATAGGTCAGATACTGATATGATGAAGCTGATAAGTGATATGTGTCTATAGGTCAGATACTGATATGATGAAGCTGATAAGTGATCTGTGTCTATAGGTCAGATACTGATATGATGAAGCTGATAAGTGATCTGTGTCTATAGGTTAAAAACTGATATGATGAAGCTGATAAGTGATATATGTCTACAGGTCAGATACTGATATGATGGAGCTGATAAGTGATATATATCTATAGGTCAGATACTGATATGATGAGGTTAATAAGTGATCGGTGTCTATAGATCAGATACTGATATGATGAAGCTGATAAGTGATATATGTCTATAGGTCAGATACTGATATGATGAAGCTGATAAGTGATATGTGTCTATAGGTCAGATACTGATATGATGAAGCTGATAAGTGATATATTTCTATAGGTAAGATACTGATATGATGAAGCTGATAAGTGATATGTGTCTATAGGTCAGATACTGATATGATGAAGCTGATAAGTGTTATGTGTCTATAGGTCAGATACTGATATGATGAAGCTGATAAGTGATATATGTCTACAGGTCAGATACTGATATGATGGAGCTGATAAGTGATATATATCTATAGGTCAGATACTGATATGATGAGGTTAATAAGTGATCGGTGTCTATAGGTCAGATACTGATATGATGAAGCTGATAAGTGATATGTGTCTATAGGTCAGATACTGATATGATGAAGCTGATAAGTGTTATGTGTCTATAGGTCAGATACTGATATGATGAAGCTGATAAGTGATATATGTCTATAGGTCAGATACTGATATGATGAAGCTGATAAGTGTTATGTGTCTATAGGTCAGATACTGATATGATGAAGCTGATAAGTGATATATGTCTATAGGTCAGATACTGATATGCTGAAGCTAATAAGTGATATATGTCTATAGGTCAGATACTGATATGATGAAGCTGATAAGTGATATATGTCTATAGGTCAGATACTGATATGATGAAGCTGATAAGTGATCAGTGTCTATAGGTCAGATACTGATATGATGAAGCTGATTAGTGATATATGTCTATAGGTCAGATACTGATATGATGAAGCTGATAAGTGATCTGTGTCAATAGGTCAGATATTGATATGATGAAGCTGATAAGTGATATGTGTCTATAGGTCAGATACTGATATGATGAAGCTGATAAGTGATCTGTGTCAATAGGTCAGATACTGATATGATGAAGCTGATAAGTGATATGTGTCTATAGGTCAGATACTGATATGGTGAAGCTGATAATTGATATGTGTCTATAGGTCAGATACTGATATGATGAAGATGATAAGTGATATATGTATATCGGTCAGATACTGATATGATGAGGCTGATAAGTGATATATGTCTATAGGTCAGATACTGATATGATGAAGCTGATAAGTTATATATGTCTATAGGTCAGATACTGATATGATGAAGCTGATTAGTGATATATGTCTATAGGTCAGATACTGATATGATGAAGCTGATAAGTGATATATGTCTATAGGTCAGATACTGATATGATGAGGCTGATAAGTGATATGTGTCTATAGGTCAGATACTGATATGATGGAGCTGATAAGTGATATATGTCTATAGGTCAGATACTGATATGATGAAGCTGATAAGTGATATATGTCTATAGGTCAGATACTGATATGATGAAGCTGATAAGTGATATGTGTCTATAGGTCAGATACTGATATGATGAAGCTGATAAGTGATATATGTCTATAGGTCAGATACTGATATGATGAAGCTGATAAGTGATCAGTGTCTATAGGTCAGATACTGATATGATGAAGCTGATAAGTGATATGTGTCTATAGGTCAGATACTGATATGATGAAGCTGATAAGTGATATATGTCTATAGGTCAGATACTGATATGATGAAGCTGATAAGTGATATATGTCTATAGGTCAGATACTGATATGATGGAGCTGATAAGTGATATGTGTCTATAGGTCAGATACTGATATGATGAAGCTGATAAGTGATATATGTCTATAGGTCAGATACTGATATGATGAAGCTGATAAGTGATATATGTCTATAGGTCAGATATTGATATGCTGAAGCTGATAAGTGATCTTTGTCTATAGGTCAGATACTGATATGATGAAGCTGATAAGTGATATATGTCTATAGGTCAGATACTGATATGATGAAGCTGATAAGTGATATATCTCTATAGGTCAGATACTGGTATGATGAAGCTGATAAGTGATCTGTGTCTATAGGTTAAAAACTGATATGATGAAGCTGATAAGTGATATATATCTATAGGTCAGATACTGATATGATGAGGTTAATAAGTGATCGGTGTCTATAGATCAGATACTGATATGATGAAGCTGATAAGTGATATATGTCTATAGGTCAGATACTGATATGATGAAGCTGTTAAGTGATATGTGTCTATAGGTCAGATACTGATATGATGAAGCTGATAAGTGTTATGTGTCTATAGGTCAGATACTGATATGATGAAGCTGATAAGTGATATAGGTCTATAGGTCAGATACTGATATGATGATGCTGATAAGTGATATATGTCTATAGGTCAGATACTGATATGATGAAGCTGATAAGTGATATATGTCTATAGGTCAGATACTGATATGATGAAGCTGATAAGTGATATATGTCTACAGGTCAGATACTGATATGATGAAGCTGATAAGTGATATATGTCTATAGGTCAGATACTGATATGATGAAGCTGATAAGTGATCGGTGTCTATAGGTAAGATACTGATTTGATGAAGCTGATAAGTGATATGTGTCTATAGGTCAGATACTGATATGATGAGGCTGATAAGTGATATATGTCTATAGGTCAGATACTGATATGATGAAGCTGATAAGTGATCAGTGTCTATAGGTCAGATACTGATATGATGAAGCTGATAAGTGATATGTGTCTATAGGTCAGATACTGATATGATGAAGCTGATAAGTGATATATGTCTATAGGTCAGATACTGATATGATGAAGCTGATAAGTGATATATGTCTATAGGTCAGATACTGATATGATGGAGCTGATAAGTGATATGTGTCTATAGGTCAGATACTGATATGATGAAGCTGATAAGTGATATATGTCTATAGGTCAGATACTGATATGATGAAGCTGATAAGTGATATATGTCTATAGGTCAGATATTGATATGCTGAAGCTGATAAGTGATCTTTGTCTATAGGTCAGATACTGATATGATGAAGCTGATAAGTGATATATGTCTATAGGTCAGATACTGATATGATGAAGCTGATAAGTGATATATCTCTATAGGTCAGATACTGGTATGATGAAGCTGATAAGTGATCTGTGTCTATAGGTTAAAAACTGATATGATGAAGCTGATAAGTGATATATATCTATAGGTCAGATACTGATATGATGAGGTTAATAAGTGATCGGTGTCTATAGATCAGATACTGATATGATGAAGCTGATAAGTGATATATGTCTATAGGTCAGATACTGATATGATGAAGCTGTTAAGTGATATGTGTCTATAGGTCAGATACTGATATGATGAAGCTGATAAGTGTTATGTGTCTATAGGTCAGATACTGATATGATGAAGCTGATAAGTGATATATGTCTATAGGTCAGATACTGATATGATGATGCTGATAAGTGATATATGTCTATAGGTCAGATACTGATATGATGAAGCTGATAAGTGATATATGTCTATAGGTCAGATACTGATATGATGAAGCTGATAAGTGATATATGTCTACAGGTCAGATACTGATATGATGAAGCTGATAAGTGATATATGTCTATAGGTCAGATACTGATATGATGAAGCTGATAAGTGATCGGTGTCTATAGGTAAGATACTGATTTGATGAATCTGATAAGTGATATGTGTCTATAGGTCAGATACTGATATGATGAGGCTGATAAGTGATATATGTCTATAGGTCAGATACTGATATGATGAAGCTGATAAGTGATATATGTCTATAGGTCAGATACTGATATGATGTAGCTGATAAGTGATATATGTCTATAGGTCAGATACTGATATGATGAAGCTGATAAGTGATCGGTGTCTATAGGTAAGATACTGATATGATGAATCTGATAAGTGATATGTGTCTATAGGTCAGATACTGATATGATGAAGCTGATAAGTGATCAGTGTCTATAGGTCAGATACTGATATGATGAAGCTGATAATTGATATATGTCTATAGGTCAGATACTGATATGATGAAGCTGATAAGTGATATATGTCTATAGGTCAGATACTGATATGATGAAGCTGATAAGTAATATATGTCTATAGGTCAGATACTGATATGATGAAGCTGATAAGTGATCTGTGTCTATAGGTCAGATACTGATATGATGAAGCTGATAAGTGTTATGTGTCTATAGGTCAGATACTGATATGATGAAGCTGATAAGTGATATGTGTCTATAGGTCAGATACTGATATGATGAAGCTGATAAGTAATATATGTCTATAGGTCAGATACTGATATGATGGAGCTGATAAGTGATATGTGTCTATAGGTCAGATACTGATATGATGAAGCTGATAAGTGATATATGTCTATAGGTCAGATACTGATATGATGAAGCTGATAAGTGATTTAGGTCTATAGGTCAGATACTGATATGATGATGCTGATAAGTGATATATGTCTATAGGTCAGATACTGATATGATGAAGCTGATAAGTGATATATGTCTATAGGTCAGATACTGATATGATGAAGCTGATAAGTGATCTGTGTCTATAGGTCAGATACTGATATGATGGAGCTGATAAGTGATATATGTCTACAGGTCAGATACTGATATGATGAAGCTGATAAGTGATATATGTCTATAGGTCAGATACTGATATGATGAAGCTGATAAGTGATCGGTGTCTATAGGTAAGATACTGATTTGATGAATCTGATAAGTGATATGTGTCTATAGGTCAGATACTGATATGATGAGGCTGATAAGTGATATATGTCTATTGGTCAGATACTGATATGATGAAGCTGATAAGTGATATATGTCTATAGGTCAGATACTGATATGATGAAGCTGATAAGTGATATATGTCTATAGGTCAGATACTGATATGATGAAGCTGATAAGTGATCGGTGTCTATAGGTAAGATACTGATATGATGAATCTGATAAGTGATATGTGTCTATAGGTCAGATACTGATATGATGAAGCTGATAAGTGATCAGTGTCTATAGGTCAGATACTGATATGATGAAGCTGATAATTGATATATGTCTATAGGTCAGATACTGATATGATGAAGCTGATAAGTGATATATGTCTATAGGTCAGATACTGATATGATGAAGCTGATAAGTAATATATGTCTATAGGTCAGATACTGATATGATGAAGCTGATAAGTGATCTGTGTCTATAGGTCAGATACTGATATGATGAAGCTGATAAGTGTTATGTGTCTATAGGTCAGATACTGATATGATGAAGCTGATAAGTGATATGTGTCTATAGGTCAGATACTGATATGATGAAGCTGATAAGTAATATATGTCTATAGGTCAGATACTGATATGGTGAAGCTGATAAGTGATATATGTCTATAGGTCAGATACTGATATGATGAGGCTGATAAGTGATATGTGTCTATAGGTCAGATACTGATATGATGAGGCTGATAAGTGATATGTGTCTATAGGTCAGATACTGATATGATGAAGCTGATAAGTGATCAGTGTCTATAGGTCAGATACTGATATGATGAAGCTCATTAGTGATATATGTCTATAGGTCAGATACTGATATGATGAAGCTGATAAGTGATCTGTGTCAATAGGTCAGATATTGATATGATGAAGCTGATAAGTGATATGTGTCTATAGGTCAGATACTGATATGATGAAGCTGATAAGTGATCTGTGTCAATAGGTCAGATACTGATATGATGAAGCTGATAAGTGATATATGTCTATAGGTCAGATACTGATATGATGAAGCTGATAAGTGATATGTGTCTATAGGTCAGATACTGATATGGTGAAGCTGATAATTGATATGTGTCTATAGGTCAGATACTGATATGATGAAGCTGATAAGTGATCTGTGTCTATAGGTCAGATACTGATATGATGAAGCTGATAAGTGTTATGTGTCTATAGGTCAGATACTGATATGATGAAGCTGATAAGTGATATATGTCTATAGGTCAGATACTGATATGATGAAGATGATAAGTGATATATGTCTATAGGTCAGATACTGATATGATGGAGCTGATAAGTGATATATGTCTATAGGTCAGATACTGATATGATGAAGCTGATAAGTGATATATGTCTATAGGTCAGATACTGATATGATGAAGCTGATAAGTGATCTGTGTCTATAGGTTAAAAACTGATATGATGAAGCTGATAAGTGATCTGTGTCTATAGGTCAGATACTGATATGATGAAGCTGATAAGTGATATATGTCTATAAGTCAGATACTGATATGATGAAGCTGATAAGTGATATATGTCTATAGGTCAGATACTGATATGATGGAGCTGATAAGTGATATATGGCTATAGGTCAGACAGTGATATGATGAAGCTGATAAGTGATATATGTCTATAGGTCAGATACTGATATGATGGAGCTGATAAGTGATATATGGCTATAGGTCAGACAGTGATATGATGAAGCTGATAAGTGATATATGTCTATAGGTCAGATACTGATATGATGGAGCTGATAAGTGATATATGGCTATAGGTCAGACAGTGATATGATGAAGCTGATAAGTGATATGTGTCTATAGGTCAGATACTGATATGATGAGGTTAATAAGTGATCAGTGTCTATAGATCAGATACTGATATGATGAAGCTGATAAGTGATATATGTCTATAGGTCAGATACTGATATGATGAAGCTGATAAGTGATATGTGTCTATAGGTCAGATACTGATATGATGAAGCTGATAAGTGATATGTGTCTATAGGTCAGATACTGATATGATAAAGCTGATAAGTGATATATGTCTATAGGTCAGATACTGATATGATGAAGCTGATAAGTGTTATGTGTCTATAGGTCAGATACTGATATGATGAAGCTGATAAGTGATATGTGTCTATAGGTCAGATACTGATATGATGTAGCTGATAAGTGATATGTGTCTATAGGTCAGATACTGATAAAATGAAGCTGATAAGTAATATATGTCTATAGGTCAGATACTGATATGATGAAGCTGATAAGTGATATATGTCTAAAGGTCAGATACTGATATGATGAAGCTGATAAGTGATCGGTGTCTATAGGTAAGATACTGATATGATGAATCTGATAAGTGATATGTGTCTATAGGTCAGATACTGATATGATGAGGCTGATAAGTGATCAGTGTCTATAGGTCAGATACTGATATGATGAAGCTGATAAGTGATATATGTCTATAGGTCAGATACTGATATGATGAAGCTGATAAGTGATATATGTCTATAGGTCAGATACTGATATGATGAAGCTGATAAGTGATATATGTCTATAGGTCAGATACTGATATGATGAAGCTGATAAGTGATATGTGTCTATAGGTCAGATACTGATATGATGAAGCTGATGAGTGATATATGTCTATAGGTCAGATACTGATATGATGAAGCTGTTAAGTGATATGTGTCTATAGGTCAGATACTGATATGATGTAGCTGATAAGTGATATATGTCTATAGGTCAGATACTGATATGATGAAGCTGATAAGTGATATATGTCTATAGGTCAGATACTGATATGATGAGGCTGATAAGTGATATATGTCTATAGGTCAGATACTGATATGATGAAGCTGATAAGTGATATGTGTCTATAGGTCAGATACTGATATGATGTAGCTGATAAGTGATATGTGTCTATAGGTCAGATACTGATAAAATGAAGCTGATAAGTAATATATGTCTATAGGTCAGATACTGATATGATGAAGCTGATAAGTGATATATGTCTAAAGGTCAGATACTGATATGATGAAGCTGATAAGTGATCGGTGTCTATAGGTAAGATACTGATATGATGAATCTGATAAGTGATATGTGTCTATAGGTCAGATACTGATATGATGAGGCTGATAAGTGATCAGTGTCTATAGGTCAGATACTGATATGATGAAGCTGATAAGTGATATATGTCTATAGGTCAGATACTGATATGATGAAGCTGATAAGTGATATATGTCTATAGGTCAGATACTGATATGATGAAGCTGATAAGTGATATATGTCTATAGGTCAGATACTGATATGATGAAGCTGATAAGTGATATGTGTCTATAGGTCAGATACTGATATGATGAAGCTGATGAGTGATATATGTCTATAGGTCAGATACTGATATGATGAAGCTAATAAGTGATATATGTCTATAGGTCAGATACTGATATGATATAGCTGATAAGTGATATGTGTCTATAGGTCAGATACTGATATGATGGAGCTGATAAGTGATATATGTCTATAGGTCAGATACTGATATGATGAAGCTAATAAGTGATATATGTCTATAGGTCAGATACTGATATGATGAAGCTGATAAGTGATATATGTCTATAGGTCAGATACTGATATGATGAAGCTGATAAGTGATATGTGTCTATAGGTCAGATACTGATATGATGAGGCTGATAAGTGATATATGTCTATAGGTCAGATACTGATATGATGAAGCTGATAAGTGATATGTGTCTATAGGTCAGATACTGATATGATGAAGCTGATTAGTGATATATGTCTATAGGTCAGATACTGATATGATGAAGCTGATAAGTGATATATGTCTATAGGTCAGATACTGATATGCTGAAGCTGATAAGTGATATATGTCTATAGGTCAGATACTGATATGGTGAAGCTGATAAGTGATATATGTCTATAGGTCAGATACTGATATGATGAGGCTGATAAGTGATATGTGTCTATAGGTCAGATACTGATATGATGAAGCTCATTAGTGATATATGTCTATAGGTCAGATACTGATATGATGAAGCTGATAAGTGATCTGTGTCAATAGGTCAGATATTGATATGATGAAGCTGATAAGTGATATGTGTCTATAGGTCAGATACTGATATGATGAAGCTGATAAGTGATCTGTGTCAATAGGTCAGATACTGATATGATGAAGCTGATAAGTGATATATGTCTATAGGTCAGATACTGATATGATGAAGCTGATAAGTGATATGTGTCTATAGGTCAGATACTGATATGGTGAAGCTGATAATTGATATGTGTCTATAGGTCAGATACTGATATGATGAAGCTGATAAGTGATCTGTGTCTATAGGTCAGATACTGATATGATGAAGCTGATAAGTGTTATGTGTCTATAGGTCAGATACTGATATGATGAAGCTGATAAGTGATATATGTCTATAGGTCAGATACTGATATGATGAAGATGATAAGTGATATATGTCTATAGGTCAGATACTGATATGATGGAGCTGATAAGTGATATATGTCTATAGGTCAGATACTGATATGATGAAGCTGATAAGTGATATGTGTCTATAGGTCAGATACTGATATGATGAAGCTGATAAGTGATCTGTGTCTATAGGTCAGATACTGATATGATGAAGCTGATAAGTGATCTGTGTCTATAGGTTAAAAACTGATATGATGAAGCTGATAAGTGATATATGTCTACAGGTCAGATACTGATATGATGGAGCTGATAAGTGATATATATCTATAGGTCAGATACTGATATGATGAGGTTAATAAGTGATCGGTGTCTATAGATCAGATACTGATATGATGAAGCTGATAAGTGATATATGTCTATAGGTCAGATACTGATATGATGAAGCTGATAAGTGATATGTGTCTATAGGTCAGATACTGATATGATGAAGCTGATAAGTGATATATTTCTATAGGTCAGATACTGATATGATGAAGCTGATAAGTGTTATGTGTCTGTAGGTCAGATACTGATATGATGAAGCTGATAAGTGATATATGTCTATAGGTCAGATACTGATATGATGAAGCTGATAAGTGATATGTGTCTATAGGTCAGATACTGATATGATGAAGCTGATAAGTGATATATGTCTATAGGTCAGATACTGATATGATGAAGCTGATAAGTGTTATGTGTCTGTAGGTCAGATACTGATATGATGAAGCTGATAAGTGATATATGTCTATAGGTCAGATACTGATATGCTGAAGCTAATAAGTGATATATGTCTATAGGTCAGATACTGATATGGTGAAGCTGATAAGTGATATATGTCTATAGGTCAGATACTGATATGATGAAGCTGATTAGTGATATATGTCTATAGGTCAGATACTGATATGATGAAGCTGATAAGTGATATATGTCTATAGGTCAGATACTGATATGCTGAAGCTGATAAGTGATATATGTCTATAGGTCAGATACTGATATGGTGAAGCTGATAAGTGATATATGTCTATAGGTCAGATACTGATATGATGAGGCTGATAAGTGATATGTGTCTATAGGTCAGATACTGATATGATGAGGCTGATAAGTGATATGTGTCTATAGGTCAGATACTGATATGATGAAGCTGATAAGTGATCAGTGTCTATAGGTCAGATACTGATATGATGAAGCTCATTAGTGATATATGTCTATAGGTCAGATACTGATATGATGAAGCTGATAAGTGATCTGTGTCAATAGGTCAGATATTGATATGATGAAGCTGATAAGTGATATGTGTCTATAGGTCAGATACTGATATGATGAAGCTGATAAGTGATCTGTGTCAATAGGTCAGATACTGATATGATGAAGCTGATAAGTGATATATGTCTATAGGTCAGATACTGATATGATGAAGCTGATAAGTGATATGTGTCTATAGGTCAGATACTGATATGGTGAAGCTGATAATTGATATGTGTCTATAGGTCAGATACTGATATGATGAAGCTGATAAGTGATCTGTGTCTATAGGTCAGATACTGATATGATGAAGCTGATAAGTGTTATGTGTCTATAGGTCAGATACTGATATGATGAAGCTGATAAGTGATATATGTCTATAGGTCAGATACTGATATGATGAAGATGATAAGTGATATATGTCTATAGGTCAGATACTGATATGATGGAGCTGATAAGTGATATATGTCTATAGGTCAGATACTGATATGATGAAGCTGATAAGTGATATGTGTCTATAGGTCAGATACTGATATGATGAAGCTGATAAGTGATCTGTGTCTATAGGTCAGATACTGATATGATGAAGCTGATAAGTGATCTGTGTCTATAGGTTAAAAACTGATATGATGAAGCTGATAAGTGATATATGTCTACAGGTCAGATACTGATATGATGGAGCTGATAAGTGATATATATCTATAGGTCAGATACTGATATGATGAGGTTAATAAGTGATCGGTGTCTATAGATCAGATACTGATATGATGAAGCTGATAAGTGATATATGTCTATAGGTCAGATACTGATATGATGAAGCTGATAAGTGATATGTGTCTATAGGTCAGATACTGATATGATGAAGCTGATAAGTGATATATTTCTATAGGTAAGATACTGATATGATGAAGCTGATAAGTGATATGTGTCTATAGGTCAGATACTGATATGATGAAGCTGATAAGTGTTATGTGTCTATAGGTCAGATACTGATATGATGAAGCTGATAAGTGATATATGTCTACAGGTCAGATACTGATATGATGGAGCTGATAAGTGATATATATCTATAGGTCAGATACTGATATGATGAGGTTAATAAGTGATCGGTGTCTATAGGTCAGATACTGATATGATGAAGCTGATAAGTGATATGTGTCTATAGGTCAGATACTGATATGATGAAGCTGATAAGTGTTATGTGTCTATAGGTCAGATACTGATATGATGAAGCTGATAAGTGATATATGTCTATAGGTCAGATACTGATATGATGAAGCTGATAAGTGTTATGTGTCTATAGGTCAGATACTGATATGATGAAGCTGATAAGTGATATATGTCTATAGGTCAGATACTGATATGCTGAAGCTAATAAGTGATATATGTCTATAGGTCAGATACTGATATGATGAAGCTGATAAGTGATATATGTCTATAGGTCAGATACTGATATGATGAAGCTGATAAGTGATCAGTGTCTATAGGTCAGATACTGATATGATGAAGCTGATTAGTGATATATGTCTATAGGTCAGATACTGATATGATGAAGCTGATAAGTGATCTGTGTCAATAGGTCAGATATTGATATGATGAAGCTGATAAGTGATATGTGTCTATAGGTCAGATACTGATATGATGAAGCTGATAAGTGATCTGTGTCAATAGGTCAGATACTGATATGATGAAGCTGATAAGTGATATGTGTCTATAGGTCAGATACTGATATGGTGAAGCTGATAATTGATATGTGTCTATAGGTCAGATACTGATATGATGAAGATGATAAGTGATATATGTATATCGGTCAGATACTGATATGATGAGGCTGATAAGTGATATATGTCTATAGGTCAGATACTGATATGATGAAGCTGATAAGTTATATATGTCTATAGGTCAGATACTGATATGATGAAGCTGATTAGTGATATATGTCTATAGGTCAGATACTGATATGATGAAGCTGATAAGTGATATATGTCTATAGGTCAGATACTGATATGATGAGGCTGATAAGTGATATGTGTCTATAGGTCAGATACTGATATGATGGAGCTGATAAGTGATATATGTCTATAGGTCAGATACTGATATGATGAAGCTGATAAGTGATATATGTCTATAGGTCAGATACTGATATGATGAAGCTGATAAGTGATATGTGTCTATAGGTCAGATACTGATATGATGAAGCTGATAAGTGATATATGTCTATAGGTCAGATACTGATATGATGAAGCTGATAAGTGATCAGTGTCTATAGGTCAGATACTGATATGATGAAGCTGATAAGTGATATGTGTCTATAGGTCAGATACTGATATGATGAAGCTGATAAGTGATATATGTCTATAGGTCAGATACTGATATGATGAAGCTGATAAGTGATATATGTCTATAGGTCAGATACTGATATGATGGAGCTGATAAGTGATATGTGTCTATAGGTCAGATACTGATATGATGAAGCTGATAAGTGATATATGTCTATAGGTCAGATACTGATATGATGAAGCTGATAAGTGATATATGTCTATAGGTCAGATATTGATATGCTGAAGCTGATAAGTGATCTTTGTCTATAGGTCAGATACTGATATGATGAAGCTGATAAGTGATATATGTCTATAGGTCAGATACTGATATGATGAAGCTGATAAGTGATATATCTCTATAGGTCAGATACTGGTATGATGAAGCTGATAAGTGATCTGTGTCTATAGGTTAAAAACTGATATGATGAAGCTGATAAGTGATATATATCTATAGGTCAGATACTGATATGATGAGGTTAATAAGTGATCGGTGTCTATAGATCAGATACTGATATGATGAAGCTGATAAGTGATATATGTCTATAGGTCAGATACTGATATGATGAAGCTGTTAAGTGATATGTGTCTATAGGTCAGATACTGATATGATGAAGCTGATAAGTGTTATGTGTCTATAGGTCAGATACTGATATGATGAAGCTGATAAGTGATATAGGTCTATAGGTCAGATACTGATATGATGATGCTGATAAGTGATATATGTCTATAGGTCAGATACTGATATGATGAAGCTGATAAGTGATATATGTCTATAGGTCAGATACTGATATGATGAAGCTGATAAGTGATATATGTCTACAGGTCAGATACTGATATGATGAAGCTGATAAGTGATATATGTCTATAGGTCAGATACTGATATGATGAAGCTGATAAGTGATCGGTGTCTATAGGTAAGATACTGATTTGATGAAGCTGATAAGTGATATGTGTCTATAGGTCAGATACTGATATGATGAGGCTGATAAGTGATATATGTCTATAGGTCAGATACTGATATGATGAAGCTGATAAGTGATCAGTGTCTATAGGTCAGATACTGATATGATGAAGCTGATAAGTGATATGTGTCTATAGGTCAGATACTGATATGATGAAGCTGATAAGTGATATATGTCTATAGGTCAGATACTGATATGATGAAGCTGATAAGTGATATATGTCTATAGGTCAGATACTGATATGATGGAGCTGATAAGTGATATGTGTCTATAGGTCAGATACTGATATGATGAAGCTGATAAGTGATATATGTCTATAGGTCAGATACTGATATGATGAAGCTGATAAGTGATATATGTCTATAGGTCAGATATTGATATGCTGAAGCTGATAAGTGATCTTTGTCTATAGGTCAGATACTGATATGATGAAGCTGATAAGTGATATATGTCTATAGGTCAGATACTGATATGATGAAGCTGATAAGTGATATATCTCTATAGGTCAGATACTGGTATGATGAAGCTGATAAGTGATCTGTGTCTATAGGTTAAAAACTGATATGATGAAGCTGATAAGTGATATATATCTATAGGTCAGATACTGATATGATGAGGTTAATAAGTGATCGGTGTCTATAGATCAGATACTGATATGATGAAGCTGATAAGTGATATATGTCTATAGGTCAGATACTGATATGATGAAGCTGTTAAGTGATATGTGTCTATAGGTCAGATACTGATATGATGAAGCTGATAAGTGTTATGTGTCTATAGGTCAGATACTGATATGATGAAGCTGATAAGTGATATATGTCTATAGGTCAGATACTGATATGATGATGCTGATAAGTGATATATGTCTATAGGTCAGATACTGATATGATGAAGCTGATAAGTGATATATGTCTATAGGTCAGATACTGATATGATGAAGCTGATAAGTGATATATGTCTACAGGTCAGATACTGATATGATGAAGCTGATAAGTGATATATGTCTATAGGTCAGATACTGATATGATGAAGCTGATAAGTGATCGGTGTCTATAGGTAAGATACTGATTTGATGAATCTGATAAGTGATATGTGTCTATAGGTCAGATACTGATATGATGAGGCTGATAAGTGATATATGTCTATAGGTCAGATACTGATATGATGAAGCTGATAAGTGATATATGTCTATAGGTCAGATACTGATATGATGTAGCTGATAAGTGATATATGTCTATAGGTCAGATACTGATATGATGAAGCTGATAAGTGATCGGTGTCTATAGGTAAGATACTGATATGATGAATCTGATAAGTGATATGTGTCTATAGGTCAGATACTGATATGATGAAGCTGATAAGTGATCAGTGTCTATAGGTCAGATACTGATATGATGAAGCTGATAATTGATATATGTCTATAGGTCAGATACTGATATGATGAAGCTGATAAGTGATATATGTCTATAGGTCAGATACTGATATGATGAAGCTGATAAGTAATATATGTCTATAGGTCAGATACTGATATGATGAAGCTGATAAGTGATCTGTGTCTATAGGTCAGATACTGATATGATGAAGCTGATAAGTGTTATGTGTCTATAGGTCAGATACTGATATGATGAAGCTGATAAGTGATATGTGTCTATAGGTCAGATACTGATATGATGAAGCTGATAAGTAATATATGTCTATAGGTCAGATACTGATATGATGGAGCTGATAAGTGATATGTGTCTATAGGTCAGATACTGATATGATGAAGCTGATAAGTGATATATGTCTATAGGTCAGATACTGATATGATGAAGCTGATAAGTGATTTAGGTCTATAGGTCAGATACTGATATGATGATGCTGATAAGTGATATATGTCTATAGGTCAGATACTGATATGATGAAGCTGATAAGTGATATATGTCTATAGGTCAGATACTGATATGATGAAGCTGATAAGTGATCTGTGTCTATAGGTCAGATACTGATATGATGGAGCTGATAAGTGATATATGTCTACAGGTCAGATACTGATATGATGAAGCTGATAAGTGATATATGTCTATAGGTCAGATACTGATATGATGAAGCTGATAAGTGATCGGTGTCTATAGGTAAGATACTGATTTGATGAATCTGATAAGTGATATGTGTCTATAGGTCAGATACTGATATGATGAGGCTGATAAGTGATATATGTCTATTGGTCAGATACTGATATGATGAAGCTGATAAGTGATATATGTCTATAGGTCAGATACTGATATGATGAAGCTGATAAGTGATATATGTCTATAGGTCAGATACTGATATGATGAAGCTGATAAGTGATCGGTGTCTATAGGTAAGATACTGATATGATGAATCTGATAAGTGATATGTGTCTATAGGTCAGATACTGATATGATGAAGCTGATAAGTGATCAGTGTCTATAGGTCAGATACTGATATGATGAAGCTGATAATTGATATATGTCTATAGGTCAGATACTGATATGATGAAGCTGATAAGTGATATATGTCTATAGGTCAGATACTGATATGATGAAGCTGATAAGTAATATATGTCTATAGGTCAGATACTGATATGATGAAGCTGATAAGTGATCTGTGTCTATAGGTCAGATACTGATATGATGAAGCTGATAAGTGTTATGTGTCTATAGGTCAGATACTGATATGATGAAGCTGATAAGTGATATGTGTCTATAGGTCAGATACTGATATGATGAAGCTGATAAGTAATATATGTCTATAGGTCAGATACTGATATGATGAAGCTGATAAGTGTTATGTGTCTATAGGTCAGATACTGATATGATGAAGCTGATAAGTGATATGTGTCTATAGGTCAGATACTGATATGATGAGGCTGATAAGTGATATGTGTCTATAGGTCAGATACTGATATGATGAAGCTGATTAGTGATATATGTCTATAGGTCAGATACTGATATGATGAAGCTGATAAGTGATATATGTCTATAGGTCAGATACTGATATGATGAAGCTGATAAGTGATCTGTGTCTATAGGTCAGATATTGATATGATGAAGCTGATAAGTGATCTGTGTCTATAGGTCAGTTACTGATATGATGAAGCTGATAAGTGATATATGTCTATAGGTCAGATACTGATATGATGAAGCTGATAAGTGATATATGTCTATAGGTCAGATACTAATATGATAAAGCTGATAAGTGATCTGTGTCTATAGGTCAGATACTGATATGATGAAGCTGATAAGTGTTATGTGTCTATAGGTCAGATACTGATATGATGAAGCTGATAAGTGATATATGTCTATAGGTCAGATACTGATATGATGAAGCTGATAAGTGATATATGTCTATAAGTCAGATACTGATATGATGAAGCTGATAAGTGATCTGTGTCTATAGGTCAGATACTGATATGATGAAGCTGATAAGTGATATAGGTCTATAGGTCAGATACTGATATGATGAAGCTGATAAGTGATATATGTCTATAGGTCAGATACTGATATGATGTAGCTGATAAGTGATCTGTGTCTATAGGTCAGATACTGATATGATGGAGCTGATAAGTGATATATGTCTATAGGTCAGATACTGATATGATGAAGCTGATAAGTGATATATGTCTATAGGTCAGATACTGACATGATGAAGCTGATAAGTGATATATGTCTATAGGTCAGATACTGACATGATGAAGCTGATAAGTGATATATGTCTATAGGTCAGATACTGATATGATGAAGCTGATAAGTGATATGTGTCTATAGGTCAGATACTGATATGCTGAAGCTAATAAGTGATATATGTCTATAGGTCAGATACTGATATGATACAAAACAAGATGTGGTTAGGACTAACCATACCTAATAGAATTACCCAAAAATGCAATATAAATATAGCACGGTGCCATTTCTGATAAAGGATATATAAAAAACTAAAAGAAAAGAGAATATTCCAGAAATACAACTAGGCACTCTTGGGTAAATATAAATTTATCAAAAGTATTTTATTTTTGAACTCCAAATAATTCAGGAAATATTAATATATACATAAATTAATTTTTAAAAAATATAAATCACCTGGCCATGGAAAAGGTAACATACAAATGGAATCAATCCTCTATACATGAATTCAAATTGTTGATAATCGATATATATTTGATCTGAAAAGGTTTTATTTTCAAAAACCGCAGGGTTGTGTTCACACTAGCAATTTCCGACAAAAAATATTTTCCATCCTAAGGGTGGCCAGAGTTCCTATTGTAGATAGATGGCAATGATTTTTCTTGGCAGAAAGCTTTCTATATAGTGCAATTCACATCATAAGAGGGTAACCATCATATATTGAGGAAGTAGATCATACAGTGTGTTTTGTTTTACTCCCTTCCCTTTGGTAATCAGATCATTATAATTATAGGAATCAAAGGTATTAGGCAGTCCATTCTTAGACCCTTAGGTCAAAACATAGCCCTCCCGATCTCAAACTTTTTCAAAGCCCCATTCCATAAAGATTTTTTATGTTCCAAGCACAATTTCATTAGATCATACAGATTTTTACCTCTGACTTTCCAGTGAGTATCGGGGAGCCAAATCCAGGGTCGATCAATCCAACAGGCGGAATGGAGTGCATTCACTAGGTAATTTCAAATATATATGGGAGCATATATCTCCTTCACCGTCACTCCAAAAGATTCTTTCTTTTTCCAGTGGATTAGATCATTCCACGGTAGGCCTCCAAAGGCAGAGAATCCGAGAGGGTGAGAGCACACGCCGGAAAAAAGGTAAGTTCCAATAGCATGAAATGTTCCTTTCCAAATAGTGTATCCAGCCTGGTCAAGGATTTACAGAGCAGGGTTTGGACGTCATTACCCGCCCTAATTGATTGGATCAGCTGACGCGTTTCATCCCGCAACGGGATTTCCTCAGAGCTGTTTAGCAAATGTGCCCAGGTACGCTGTATTTATAGTGTCCCGACATTCAATTAATGATTATTCAATTTAGAACATAATATTCCATAGCAAGAAACAACATTGTTGCCAATCAAGCATAACAATCTTCACACAATATGTCCATAATAGTTTCTCTTAAAATAACGGAAAACATTCAATTGACCCATGTTTCCAGAGCCTTGTATTTAGTATTCCTATGCATAAGGGATCGTCAGAGGTGTGTCCATATCTAAATTGATCTTTATCAATTCCTTGAGAAACATCCATAATAACATCTTGCTATGTGATTTCATTTATTAATCTCTATTCTTAATTATATTTTATTCCAATTTAACACAGCAATGATATTATGTTATCTCTAAAAGCAAAAAGGATCTTTTAGTTTGAAAACATATTAATTTCCTCAAAATTAGAAAATTTAGTCATATTATATCACTAATATGATGAAGCTGATAAGTGTTATGTGTCTATAGGTCAGATTCTGTTATAATTAAGCTGATTAGTGATATATGGCTATAGGTCAGATACTGATATGATGGAGCTGATAAGTGATATATGTCTATAGGTCAGATACTGATATGCTGAAGCTGATAAGTAATATATATCTATAGGTCAGATACTGATATGATGAAGCTGATAAGTGATATATGTCTATAGGTCAGATACTGATATGATGAAGCTGATAAGTGATCAGTGTCTATAGGTCAGATACTGATATGATGAAGCTGATAAGTGATATATGTCTATAGGTCAGATACTGATATGCTGAAGCTGATAAGTGATCTGTGTCTATAGGTCAGATACTGATATGATGAAGCTGATAAGTGATCAGTGTCTATAGGTCAGATACTGATATGATGAAGCTGATAAGTGATATATGTCTATAGGTCAGATACTGATATGCTGAAGCTGATAAGTGATATATTTCTATAGGTCAGATACTGATATGATGGAGCTGATAAGTGATATATGTCTATAGGTCCGATACTGATATGCTGAAGCTGATAAGTGATATGTGTCTATAGGTCAGATACTGATATGATGGAGCTGATAAGTGATATGTGTCTATAGGTCCGATACTGATATGCTGAAGCTGATAAGTGATATGTGTATATAGGTCAGATACTGATATGAAGCTGATAAGTGATATGTGTCTATAGGTCAGATACTGATATGATGAAGCTGATAAGTGATATGTGTCTATAGGTCAGATACTGATATGATGAAGCTGATAAGTGATATGTGTCTATAGGTCAGATACTGATATGATGAAGCTGATAAGTGATATATGTGTCTATAGGTCAGATACTGATATGAAGCTGATAAGTGATATATGTCTATAGGTCAGATACTGATATGAAGCTGATAAGTGATATATGTCTATAGGTCAGATACTGATATGATGAATCTGATAAGTGATATGTGTCTATAGGTCAGCTACTGATATGATGAAGCTGATAAGTGATATATGTCTATAGGTCAGATACTGATATGAAGCTGATAAGTGATATATGTCTATAGGTCAGATACTGATATGATGAAGCTGATAAGTGATATGTGTCTATAGGTCAGCTACTGATATGATGAAGCTGATAAGTGATATATGTCTATAGGTCAGATACTGATATGATGAAGCTGATAAGTGATATATATCTATAGGTCAGATACTGATATGGTGAAGCTGATAAGTGATCTGTGTCTATAGGTCAGATACTGATATGATGAAGCTGATAAGTGATATGTGTCTATAGGTCAGATACTGATATGATGAAGCTGATAAGTGATATATGTCTATAGGTCAGATACTGATATGATGAAGCTGATAAGTGATATATATCTATAGGTCAGATACTGATATGGTGAAGCTGATAAGTGATCTGTGTCTATAGGTCAGATACTGATATGATGAAGCTGATAAGTGATATGTGTCTATAGGTCAGATACTGATATGATGAAGCTGATAAGTGATATGTGTCTATAGGTCAGATACTGATATGATGAAGCTGATAAGTGATCAGTGTCTATAGGTCAGATGCTGATATGATGAAGCTGATAAGTGATATATGTCTATAGGTCAGATACTGATATGATGAAGCTGATAAGTGTTATGTGTCTATAGGTCAGATTCTGTTATAATGAAGCTGATTAGTGATATATGTCTATAGGTCAGATACTGATATGATGGAGCTGATAAGTGATATATGTCTATAGGTCCGATACTGATATGCTGAAGCTGATAAGTGATATATGTCTATAGGTCAGATACTGATATGATGGAGCTGATAAGTGATATGTGTCTATAGGTCCGATACTGATATGCTGAAGCTGATAAGTGATATATGTCTATAGGTCAGATACTGATATGATGGAGCTGATAAGTGATATATGTCTATAGGTCAGATACTGATATGATGAAGCTGATAAGTGATATGTGTCTATAGGTCAGATACTGATATGATGAAGCTGATAATTGATATGTCTATAGGTCAGATACTGATATGATGAAGCTGATAAGTGATATGTGTATATAGGTCAGATACTGATATGATGAAGCTGATAAGTGATATGTGTCTATAGGTCAGATACTGATATGATGAAGCTGATAAGTGATATATGTCTATAGGTCAGATACTGATATGATGAAGCTGATAAGTGATATATATCTATAGGTCAGATACTGATATGGTGAAGCTGATAAGTGATCTGTGTCTATAGGTCAGATACTGATATGATGAAGCTGATAAGTGATATGTGTCTATAGGTCAGATACTGATATGATGAAGCTGATAAGTGATATATGTCTATAAGTCAGATACTGATATGATGAAGCTGATTAGTGATATGTGTCTATAGGTCAGATACTGATATGATGAAGCTGATAAGTGATATGTGTCTATAGGTCAGATACTGATATGATGAAGCTGATAAGTGATCAGTGTCTATAGGTCAGATGCTGATATGATGAAGCTGATAAGTGATATAGGTCTATAGGTCAGATACTGATATGATGAAGCTGATAAGTGATATATGTCTATAGGTCAGATACTGATATGATGAAGCTGATAAGTGATATATGTCTATAGGTCAGATACTGATAAGATGAAGCTGATAAGTGATATATGTCTATAGGTCAGATACTGATATGATGAAGATGATAAGTGATATATGTCTATAGGTCAGATACTGATATGATGAAGCTGATAAGTGATATATGTCTATAGGTCAGATACTGATATGGTGAAGCTGATAAGTGATATCTGTCTATAGGTCAGATACTGATATGATGGAGCTGATAAGTGATATATGTTTATAGGTCAGACACTGATATGATGAAGCTGATAAGTGATATATGTCTATAGGTCAGATACTGATATGATGAAGCTGATAAGTGATATATGTCTATAGGTCAGATACTGATATGATGAAGCTGATAAGTGATATATGTCTATAGGTCTGATACTGATATGATGAAGCTGATAAGTGATATCTGTCTATAGGTCAGATACTGATATGGTGAAGCTGATAAGTGTTATGTGTCTATAGGTCAGATACTGATATGATGGAGCTGATAAGTGATATCTGTCTATAGGTCAGATACTGATATGGTGAAGCTGATAAGTGTTATGTGTCTATAGGTCAGATACTGATATGATGAGGCTGATAAGTGATCTGTGTCTATAGGTCAGATACTGATATGATGAAGCTGATAAGTGACCTGTGTCTATAGGTCAGATACTGATATGATGAAGCTGATAAGTGATATATGTATATAGGTCAGACACTGATATGATGAAGCTGATAAGTGATATATGTCTATAGGTCAGATACTGATATGATGAAGCTGATAAGTGATATATGTATATAGGTCAGATACTGATATGATGAAGCTGATAAGTGATATGTGTCTATAGGTCAGATACTGATATGATGAAGCTGATAAGTAATATATCTATAGGTCAGATACTGATATGATGAAGCTGATAAGTGATATATATCTATAGGTCAGATACTGATATGATGAAGCTGATAAGTGATATGTGTCTATAGGTCAGATACTAATATGATGAAGCTGATAAGTGATATATGTCTATAGGTCAGATACTGATATGATGAAGCTAATAAGTGATCGTTGTCTAAAGGTCAGATACTGATATGATGAAGCTGATAAGTGATATATGTCTATAGGTCAGATACTGATATGCTGAAGCTGATAAGTGATATGTGTCTATAGGTCAGATACTAATATGATGAAGCTGATAAGTGATATATTTCTATAAGTCAGATTCTGATATGATGAAGCTGATAAGTGATATATGTCTATAGGTCAGATACTGATATGATGTAGCTGATAAGTGATATATGTCGTTAGGTCAGATACTTATATGATGAAGCTAATAAGTGATATATGTCTATAGGTCATATACTGATATGATGAAGCTGATAAGTGATATATATCTATAGGTCAGATACTGATATGAAGAAGCTGATAAGTGATATATGTGTCTATAGGTCAGATACTGATATGATGAAGCTAATAAGTGATATATGTCTATAGGTCAGATACTGATATGATGAAGCTAATAAGTAATATATGTCTATAGGTTAGATACTGATATGATGAAGCTGATAAGTGATATATGTCTATAGGTAAGATACTGATATGATGAAACTGATAAGTGATATATGTCTATAGGTCAGATACTGATATGATGAAGCTGATAAGTGATATATATATATATATCTATAGGTCAGATACTGATATGATGAAGCTGATAAGTGATATGTGTCTATAGGTCAGATACTGATATGATGAAGCTGATAATTGATATGTGTCTATAGGTCAGATACTGATATGATGAAGCTAATAAGTGATCTGTGTCTATAGGTCAGATACTGATATGGTGAAGCTGATAAGTGATCTGTGTCTATAGGTCAGATACTGATATGATGAAGCTGATAAGTGATATATTTCTATAGGTCAGATACTGATATGATGAAGCTGATAAGTGATATATGTCTATAGGTCAGATACTGATATGATGAAGCTGATAAGTGATCGGTGTCTATAGGTCAGATACTGATATGATGAAGCTGATAAGTGATATATGTCTATATGTCAGATACTGATAAGATGAAGCTGATAAGTGATATATGTCTATAGGTCAAATACTGATATGATGAAGCTGATAAGTGATCTGTGTCTATAGGTCAGATACTGATATGATGAAGCTGATAAGTGATATATGTATATCGGTCAGATACTGATATGATGGAGCTGATAAGTGATATATATCTATAGGTCAGATACTGATATGATGAAGCTGATAAGTGATCTGTGTCTATAGGTCAGATACTGATATGATGAAGCTGATAAGTAATATATGTCTATAGGACAGATACTGATATGATGAAGCTGATAAGTGATATGTGTCTATAGGTCAGATACTGATATGATGAAGCTGATAAGTGATCAGTGTCTATAGGTCAGATACTGATATGATGAAGCTGATAAGTGATATGTGTCTATAGGTCAGATACTGATATGATGAAGCTGATAAGTAATATATGTCTATAGGTCAGATACTGATATGATGAAGCTGATAAGTTATCTGTGTCTATAGGTCAGATACTGATATGATGAAGCTGATTAGTGATATATGTCTATAGGTCAGATACTGATATGCTGAAGCTGATAAGTGATATGTGTCTATAGGTCAGATACTAATATGATGAAGATATAAGTGAATACCTCGTCATGCCCTTTGGGTTGTGTAATGCTCCCGCGGTCTTCCAGAATTTCACAAATGAGATTTTAAGAGATTACCTGGGGGTATTTCTTGTAGTGTACCTTGATGACATCCTAGTGTTTTCCAAGGACTGGTCCTCCCACATTGAGCATGTCAAGAAGGTGCTCCAGGTCCTTCGGGAAAACAAACTGTTTGCGAAGACCGAAAAATGTGTGTTTGGGGTGCAGGAGATATGATTTTTGGGTCAAATCCTCACTCCTCATGAATTCCGCATGGACCCCGCCAAGGTCCAGGCTGTGGCGGAATGGGTCCAACCTGCCTCCCTGAAGGCAGTGCTTCTTGGGGTTCGCTAATTATTACAGGAGATTTATTGCTAACTTCTCGGTCATCGCTAAGCCTCTTACGGATCTCACTCGCAAGGGTGCTGATCTCCTCCGCTGGCCTCCTGAGGCTTTCCAGGCTTTTGAGGTCCTTAAGAAGTGCTTTATCTCGGCCCCGGTGCTGGTTCAGCCCAACCAAATGGAGACATTTATTGTGGAGGTTGACGCGTCCGAGGTGGGAGTGTGGGCTGTCTTGTCCCAGGATACCAGGTCCCTCACCCATCTCCGTCCCTGTGCCTACTTCTCCAGGAAGTTTTCGCCCACTGAGAGTAACTATGATATTGCCAACCGCAAACTCTTAGCCATTAAATGGGCATTTGAAGAGTGGCGCCACTTCCTGGAGGGGGCTAGGCACCAGGTAACGGTCCTTACCGACCACAAGAATCTGGTTTTCCTAGAATCTGCCCGGAGACTAAACCCGAGACAAGCTCGATGGGCGTTATTTTTTACCAGATTCAACTTTTTGGTTACCTATAGGACTGGGTCTAAAAATATTAAGGCTGATGCACTGTCGCGTAGCTTCATGGCCAGCCCTCCTTCGGAGGAAGATCCTGCTTGTATTTTGCCTCCAGGTATAATCATTTCCTCTACTGATTCTGATTTAGTCTCTGAAATTGCGGCTGATCAAGGTTCAGCTCCCGGGAACCTTCCTGAGAACAAGCTGTTTATTCCCCTGCAATTCCGGCTAAGGGTACTTAGGGAAAATCATGACTCCGCACTATCTGGTCATCTAGGCATCCTGGGTACCAAGCACCTCATTGCCAGAAACTATTGGTGGCCTGGGTTGCCTAAAGACGTTAAGGCCTACGTCGCCGCTTGTGAGGTTTGTGCTAGGTCCAAGACTCCCAGGTCCCGACCAGCGGGCTTACTACGTTCTTTGCCCATTCCCCAGACACCTTGGACCCATATCTCCATGGATTTTATCACAGATTTGCCTCCATCTCAAGGCAAGTTGGTGGTGTGGGTTGTAGTATACCGCTTCAGTAAGATGTGCCACTTTGTGCCCCTCAAGAAACTACTCAATGCTAAGACGTTAGCTACCTTGTTTGTCAAACACATCCTGCGTCTCCATGGGGTCCCTGTCAATATTGTTTCTGACAGAGGGGTACAATTTGTTTCATTGTTTTGGAGAGCCTTCTGTAAAAAGTTGGAGATTGATCTGTCCTTCTCCTCTGCCTTCCATCCTGAAACTAATGGCCAAACTGAGAGGACTAATCAGTCTCTAGAACAATATTTAAGGTGTTTTATCCCTGACTGTCAATATGATTGGGTCTCATTCATTCCCCTCGCCGAATTTTCCCTTAATAACCGAGTCAGTAACTCGTCAGGTGTCTCCCCCTTTTTCTGTAATTTTGGGTTTAATCCACGGTTCTCCTCCGTTTCACCTGGTAGTTCCAACAATCCCGAGGTAGAGGTCATTCATCGGGAACTGTGCACAGTCTGGGCCCAGGTTCAGAAGAACCTAGAGGCGTCCCAGAGCATACAAAAAACTCAGGCAGATAGAAGACGTTCTGCTAACCCCTTGTTTATGGTCGGGGATCTGGTGTGGATATCGTCAAAGAACTTGCGCCTTAAGGTCCCATCCAAGAAGTTTGCTCCCCGGTTTATAGGGCCGTACAAGGTCATTGAAGTCCTCAATCCTGTCTCCTTCCGACTGGAGTTGCCCCCATCTTTTCGAGTACACGACGTGTTTCATGCCTCCCTCCTTAATTGCTGCTCCCCGTCCTTGGCTCTCTCGAGGAAACCTCCTGTCCCCGTTCTCACCCCTGAGGGGGTAGAATTCGAGGTGGCCAAGATTGTGGACAGCAAGATGGTCCAAGGCTCCCTCCAGTACCTGGTCCATTGGAGAGGATACGGGCCTGAGGAGAGGACTTGGGTACCCGCCCGGGATGTTCACGCTGGGGTATTGGTCAGGAGGTTCCACTTTCGTTTCCCC
Source organism: Rhinoderma darwinii (assembly GCF_050947455.1). Classification (NCBI taxonomy): domain Eukaryota; kingdom Metazoa; phylum Chordata; class Amphibia; order Anura; family Rhinodermatidae; genus Rhinoderma; species Rhinoderma darwinii. Next base: position 4,306,593 of record NC_134690.1, on the reverse strand, counting down.
AATAAACCAGGTCCACCTTGAAAGGGTCCGGTGGCCCCTCATAAAAGGGGGGGTACTGTAAAGGATCTGCCAGGCACAGCTTCTGTGTCAGCGCCCATAGGTAATCAGTCTGCACCTGCTTCTATGTCTGTGAGACTGACTCCATCTTCCACCACTCATTCCCGCCCTCTGTCTATTTATACCTGCCTTTCCTGTTCCTCCTTGCTTGTGATTCTTCTCGTTTGGTTTCCTGGCCCTGCTGCAGCTTCTGAACTATTTGACCCTGCTTCATACTGACCCTGGCTTACTAACTACTCTCCTGCTCTGCGTTTTGTACCTCGTACACTCCTGGTTTGACTCGGCTTGTTCACTACTCTCCTGCTCTGCGTTTTGGTACCTCGTACACTCCTGGTTTGACTCGACTCGTTCACCTCTCTTGTTGCTCACGATGTTGCCGTGGGCAACTGCCCCATTTCCCTTGCTTCTGTGTACCCTTGTCTGTTTGTCTGTCGTGCACTTATTGAGCGTAGGGACCGTCGCCCAGTTGTACCCCTTCGCCTAGCGCGGGTCGTTGCAAGTAGGCAGGGACTGAGTGGCGGGTAGATTAGGGCTCACTTGTCTGTTTCCCTACCCCCATCATTACAGGGACCAGATTTTTGGATAGCATTGTTATCACTCATTTTCTACTGGAAATATTGGTAATATTTCCTACCCTTTTTACTAGGGTCTTGTCCTTTCAATAATTATTTTTATTGTTTGTTTATATATGTCAATAAAATATTTATTTTTTATATACACGTTTGGCTATAAACTCTTTTTTCTGTGTTGTTGAAACATACAAAATATGTATATTCCTATACTCAATACTAACTAAACAATAAATATCACATAAGTCAGTGATCAGTAGAGAACATACACATGCTAGTATTCTTGTACTCACATCTAACTATACTATAAATATCACATAAGACAGTGATCAGTAGAGAACATACACATACTTGTATTAATGTACTTATTTCTAATTATACAATAAATATCACAGAAGACGATCAGTAGAGAACATACACATACTTGTATTCCTGTACTCAATACTAACTCTGCAATAAGTATCACATAAGACAGTGATGAGTGGAGAACATACACATACTTGTAGTCCCCCTACTCACATTCAACTAGACAGTAATCAGTAGATAACATGCACATTCTTGTATTCCTCTACTCATCTTAACCCCTTAATACCGAAGGTGTTTTAAACCTTAGTGACCAGAGCAATTTTCGCAGTTTTGCTATTCACAGATGTAACGCAGTATAACTCTGTATGTGTTTTATGTATCAATATGAATTTTGCACTGTTTTCTTGGGACATGTAGTGCTTCCTTTTGTGGTATATATGTATAGGTAACATTTTTGTTACTTTTTTTATAGCTGTGGAAAGACAGGAAAAAAAGAAAAAATTAGATTTTTCATCATTTAAAATGTAACAGTTTGAAAATAAAAGTAATTGTATCATACAAATGTATTGAAATATATTTTTTCATTTATTATGATCATTAAGACACCTGACTTGGAGGTGTAGTTTATTTTTTTTGACCAGAAATATAGTATAAAACACAAGTGCCCCTTTTTTTAATTGCGCACTAAAATGTCTTAATTTCGTTTTTTACACCATTGTATTAATGTATGGGTAATGGACTTGAAGTCCAATAAATAATGGTAAAAAAACATTGTGTTCTACAAACTAGACACTCTAAAGTTTATGTCTAGCGGTTCAATTTCCGTTTTAACCCTTCACACGTTTTTACAGAATTTGTCCAAACTTGGGCCAAAAAAATGTAAATTGCAGTGTTTTTTTTACAAAAGTGGCACTTTTCTTAAGCTATTTTGAAGCACCATATGACATACTGGTAAAAGTGACACCTTTCCACATTCTGCTATTTCTCTCGTGTATGGCGATACCAAATATGTGTGTCTAATCTATTATATGGACCCGTTATGAGTGGTTTGGGAGGGAGGGGGCCGCATCAGAGTGGTTTTCCCGTTCATTGGGTAATCTGCTTCTGAAGCCAAGGCTGTTAGCAACAGCCTTGGCTTCAGAGTGATGATCGGAGACCAATAACAGTGTTCTCCATTCATGTGATCACTGTGAGAACCAATCACAGTGATCACAAAATGAAAAACAAAGTGTTTCTCCTACCTGTCTCTCTGTCTCTCTTCACACTTGTTGCTTTGTATGAGAAGGGACAGAGAGAGAATTTTACTGTGACACCAAAGACACCAGATTACAAAAAAATCTAATATATAAACTTTATATAAACTTCAATTGTATACCTAGGATAGGGTTATCCTTAGGGCACGTTCACACTTGGCAGAGTTTTTCCGCTGCAAATGTTGGTGCAGATTTGGGGCAATTACGTAACGAATCTGCACCAACATTTGCATATTTGACAGGTAGTTCAGACGTTGCAGAAATCACAGCGGACTTGCCACAGATTTTATTTTTTGCATTGCTAAGGCTGAAATACGCAGTGAAATTCCGCTTCTTCTCCGCAAAAGACCGTGCATGCTGCGGAGGTATAATTCTGCACTGCAGCCTATGGTCCGCAGCGGAGTTTTCCGCAATGTCTGAACTAACTTTCCTAAAAATGGATAGAAACAAATGTAAAAAATGGCCGCTGGAGAATTCCACAGCAGACTGTCCGCAGCGGTATTCCATAGCAATTCCACCACGTGTGAACTTGCCAATAGGGTTTGTCTAGGATTATTCTAGGTTCTATTCTAGAGTTAATCTAGGGTTAGCATAGGTTTAGTCTCGGGTCAGCCTAGGTTTAGTCTAGGGTTAGCCTAGGTTTAGTCTAGGTTTAGCCTAGGGTTTTTGTGTAGCGTACGTGTGTGACATCTGTGTATGTTTTTTGTGCAAAAAAAAATCAATAAAAAATATATGTAAAAAAAAGTTTTATAGTTTAGATGTTTGTTCGACATCAGTTTTTTGTAAAGCGTGCTTTTGTGACGTCCTTGTATTTTTGTGAAAAAAAAAGTAAAGAAAAAATAATACAATTTGTCTGCGTGTGCGTCTGGTTACAGTCTTTGGCGTATGTGTGTGTAATTAGAATGGTCCATAGAAGGTTCACGGTGGAAGAGGCATACGCCATGTTAAATTCTGACTCTGATGTAAGCGATACAGAAACCGCCTCCGAGGTAGAAATGTTGTCTACCAGTGATAGCGACGACAGTGATACGCTTTCTGCAAATGCAAGTGTCACTGCAGAGTCCACAAGCACAGGGCATGTCGCAGAAGTACCACAAAACACGGTCGCCTTTATTCCCCCAGAATATATTGAGTGGGTACCCACAGAGTCATTTTTCCCCTAATATTCCAGAATTTATTGCCACACCAATATTAATGTGGAAAATTTTACAGCCTCCGAGTTAAAAAAAAATATTAATTACAGATGAACTATTGGAGCTGGTTGTTAACCAAACCAATCTGTATGGTCGCCAATTCTTTGCTGAAAAGCCAACGTCCCCCTATGCAAAGCAGTGGCACCCCACAAATACTGGCGAATTTAAAAAAATTTGGGGCTCATCCTCAACATGGGGTTAGTGAAAAAGCCCTCAATCTGGTCATATAGGGCAACAAGCCCTACACATGCCACACCTGTTTTTCCAGCCGTTATGTCCAGAAGCAGATATGAGGTGCTAATGCGCTTCCTTCATTTTAACAACAATCACCAGCCCCCCCCCCCCGTAGTGATCCAGGCTGTGACCGCCTGTATAAAGTAAGGCCCCTGATAAAAACTTTGGAGGAGTCATTTATGCCGGTGTACAACCCCCCAAAAAACCTAGCGGTGGATGAATCACTGATAAGTTACAAAGGCAGGCTCTCATTCCGCAAGTACATCCCCTCAAAGGGAGCAAAATATGGGGTTAAAATCTACAAGCTCTGTGAGAGCGGTACAGGCTACACATCTGCCTTTATAATCTATGGAGACAAAGACCGTGATATTACCCACATTATTAACTCATTTACTTTCACACTGTTTTGTAGGGTGAACCAAAAGCGAGGGTTACTTATTGGATAATGTTTCACTGTAAAAATGCAGCAATACTGTATTTTCTGGAAAAACCTATATTTTATTTCTTTCCACCTATTAAAAATACTCACTTTACCCCTAGATGAATATTAGCAGGATATTTATACTTGTCAAAATGACCTGCAATACCACGGAAAATATAGCGTGGTTCCCTAAAATCAGCTCTGGCGTAAAAAGGCCTCCAAAAGCCAAAATGGACTCCTTCTATGATGCCCTATAATAGGTCCATATAATAGATTATACACACATATTTGGTATCACCGTACTCGGGGGAAATAGCAGAATGTGGAAAGGTGTCACTTTTACCAGTATGTCATATGGTGTTTTGAAATGGCTTAAGAAAAGTGCCACTTTTGTAAAAAAAACAAATGCAATTTACATTTTTTTGGCCCAAGTTTGGACAAATTCTGTAAAAAGTGTGAAGGGTTAAAACAGAAATTAAACTGCTAGAAATAGAATTTGGGGTGTGTATTTTTTTATATCATGGTAATTTTTGGTAAATTCTGACAGTCTGCTACTCCAGTACTATGGCAAATGCAGGATGGTGCACTAAAATTAATTCCAGTGTGACAGGCCTCCGAAAGCCAAAAATGACTCCTTCTATGATATGCCCTATAACGGATCCATATAATAGATTAGACACACATATTTGGTATCGCCATACACGGGAGAAATAGCAGAATGTGGAAATGTGTCACTTTTACCAATATGTCATATAGTGTTTCTAAATGGCTTATGAAAAGTGAAACTTTTGTAAAAAATATGCAATTTAAATTTTTTGTTGCCCAAGTTTGGACAAATTCTGTAAAAAGTGTAAAGGGTAAAAACAGAAATTAAACATCTAGAAATAGAATTTGGGGTGTGTATTTTTTTGCATCATGGTCATTTTTGGTAAATTCTGACAGTCTGCCACTCCTGTACTATGGCAAATGCAGGATGGTGCACTAAAATTAATTCTGGTGTGACAGGCCTCCGATAGCCAAAATGGACTCCTTCTATGATATGCCCTATGACGGGTCCATATAATAGATTATACACACATATTTGGTATCGCCATAATCGGGAGAAATAGCAGAATGTGGAAAGATGTCACTTTTACCAGAATGTCATATGGTGTTTCGAAATAGCTTAAAAAAAGTGCCACTTGTAAAAAAAACAATGCAATTTACATTTTTGTTGGCCCAAGTTTGGACAAATTCTGTAAAAAGTGTGAAGGGTTAAAATGGAAATTGAACCGCTAGAAATAGACTTTAGAGTGTCTAGTTAGTAGAACACAATGTTTTTTTTTTACAATTATTTATTGGACTTCAAGTCCATTACCCTTACATTACTACCATGGTGTAAAAAACTAAATTAAGACATTTTAGTGCGCAATTGAAAAAAGGGGCACTTGTGTTTTATACTATATTTCTGGTCAAAAAAAATAAACTACACCTCCAAGTCAGGTGTCCTTATGATCAGGATAAATAAAAATATATTTCAATACATTTGTAAGATACAATTACTTTTATTTTCAAACTGTTACATTTTAAATGATGAAAACACCACAATATTTTTTTTTATGTCTTTCCACAGCTATAAAAATAGTAACAAAAATGTTACCTATAAATATAATACCACAAAAAGGAAGCACTACATGTCCCAAGAAAACATTGCAAAATTCACATAGATACATAAAACACATACAGAGTTATACTGCGTTACATCTGTGAATAGCAAAACTGCGAGAATTGCTCTGGTCACTAAGGTTTAAATCACCTTCGGTATTAAGGGGTTAAGATGAGTTGTGGAATACAAGTATGTGCATGTTATCTACTGATCGCTGTCTAGTTGAATGTGAGTAGGGGGACTACAAGTATGTGTATATTCTCTACTGATCACTGTCTTATGTCATACTTGTTGCATATTTAGTATTGAATACAGGAGTACAAGTATGTGTATGTTCTCTACTGATCGTCTTCTGTGATATTTATTGTATAGTTAGAAATGAGTACAGGAATACAAGTTTGTGCATGTTCTCTACTGATCACTGTCTAATGTGATATTTATTGTATAGTTAGATGTGAATACAGGAATACAAGTATGTGAATGTTCTCTACTGATCACTGTCTTATGTGATATTTATTGTTTAGTTAGTATTGAGTACAGAAATACAAGTATGTGCATGTTCTCTACTGATCACTGTCTTATGTGATATTTATTGTTTAGTTAGTATTGAGTATAGGGATATACATATTTGTATGTTCTCTACTGATCACTGTCTAATGTGATATTTCAATACCTATACCAGACTGTGAAGACTACTAGTATATCCAGAAAATGAAACACACATAGCACAAGTCATGTACCATGACAATATAAAATAAACTTTATTGAAATATACATAACACATTGGCCATCAAAATATAAAAACTATATAGCACACAGTTAAGGAGAGTATGGAGGAGCTGCGTGAATAATCCAATATATATGCTCCCATACTATAAACATCCTGTGATGTGGTAACAAATGCAGATCTCTATAGAAAAGATAATCATATAGATCAAGTATTTGGACAACAGAAGCACATAAATATATTTAGCACCTGACAGAAGAGCACACAATGGTGCATGCATATAAGAGTATACAGCTAGAGCTCCAAGTTGCACCCAAAACAAAGACCATGCTTTATAAATAAAGGATATTGCACAAACCCATGGACTGCATGATAGGAAGCACGCAGGATCACTCCACACTGACCGCCCCCAAACCCATGGACTGCATGATAGGAAGCACGCAGGAACACTCCACACTGACCGCCCCCCAAACCCATGGACTGCATGATAGGAAGCACGCAGGAACACTCCACACTGACCGCCCCCAAACCCATGGACTGCATGATAGGAAGCACGCAGGAACACTCCACACTGACCGCCCCCCAAACCCATGGACTGCATGATAGGAAGCACGCAGGAACACTCCACACTGACCGCCCCCAAACCCATGGACTGCATGATAGGAAGCACGCAGGAACACTCCACACTGACCGCCCCCCAAACCCATGGACTGCATGATAGGAAGCACGCAGGAACACTCCACACTGACCGCCCCCAAACCCATGGACTGCATGATAGGAAGCACGCAGGAACACTCCACACTGACCGCCCCCCAAACCCATGGACTGCATGATAGGAAGCACGCAGGACCACTCCACACTGACCGCCCCCCAAACCCATGGACTGCATGAGAGGAAGCACGCAGGAACACTCCACACTGACCGCCCCCAAACCCATGGACTGCATGATAGGAAGCACGCAGGAACACTCCACACTGACCGCCCCCCAAACCCATGGACTGCATGATAGGAAGCACGCAGGAACACTCCACACTGACCGCCCCCCAAACCCATGGACTGCATGAGAGGAAGCACGCAGGAACACTCCACACTGACCGCCCCCCAAACCCATGGACTGCATGAGAGGAAGCACGCAGGATCATTCCACACTGACCGCCTCCGACGCACGTTTCGCCGTCAGCTTTCTCAAGGGGTATCTCAAATGTGATATTTGTTGTATATTGAGATGTGAGCACAGGAATGCAAGTATGTGCATATTCTCTAATGATCACTGTCTTATGTGATAATTATTGTATAGTTAGATGTGAGTACAGGAATACACGTATGTGTATGTTCTCTACTGATCACTGTCTAATGTGATATTTATTGTATAGTTAGATGTGAGAATAGGAATACAAGTATGTGCATGTTTTCTACTGATCACTGTCTTATGTGATAATTATTGTATAGTTAGATGTGAGTACAGGAATACAAGTATGTGCATGTTCTCTACTGATCACTGTCTTATGTGATATTTATTGTAAAGTTAGATGTGGGTACAGGATTACTAGTATGTGTATGTTCTCTACTAATCACTGTCTAATGTGATATTTATTGTATATTGAGATGTAAGTATAGGAATACAAGTATGTGTATGTTCTCTACTGATCACTGTCTAATGCAGGGGTCTCAAGCACGCGGCCCGCGGGCCGCATGCGGCCCCTGGGGCTGTCATCTGCGGCCCGCGGGACACAGAGCCGCTAGTATCGGCTCTGCTCCGAGACTCTGGAATTCCCTGACATCGCTGTCCACATATGAACAGCGATGTCTGGGGCTTCCCCAGAGCCAGAGTCCCGGGCAGAGCGCTAGTACAGGCTCTGCTCCGGGACTCTGTGGAATTCCCTGACATCAGTGGCCCATATATGCACAGTGTGTCAGGGTCTTCCCCAGAGCGGAATCCCGGGCAGAGCGCTAGTATCGGCTCTGCTCCGGGACTCTGGAATTCCCTGACATCGCTTTCCACATATGAACAGCAATGTCTGGGGCTTCCCCAGAGCAGAGTCCCGGGCAGAGCACTAGTATCGGATCTGCTCCGAGACTCTGGAATTGATTGACATCGCTGTCCACATATGAACAGCGATGTCTGGGGCTTCCCCAGAGTCGGAGTCCCGGGCAGAGCGCTAGTATCGGCTCTGCTCCGGGACTCTGTGGAATTCCCTGACATCGCTGCCCATATATGGACAGTGTGTCAGGGTCTTCCCCAGAGAGGAGTCCCGGGCAGAGCGCTAGTATTGGCTCTGCTCCGGGACTCTGTGGAATTCCCTGACATCGCTGCCCATATATGGACAGTGTGTCAGGGTCTTCCCCAAAGCGGAGTCCCGGGCAGAGGACTAGTACAGGCTCTGCTCCGGGACTCTGTGGAATTCCCTGACATTGCTGCCCATATATGGACAGTGTGTCAGGGTCTTCCCCAGAGCGGAGTCCCGGGCAGAGCTAGTACAGGCTCTGCTCCGGGACTCTGTGGAATTCCCTGACATCGCTGCCCATATATGGACAGTGTGTCAGGGTCTTCTCCAGAGAGGAGTCCCGGGCAGAGCGCTAGTATCGGCTCTGCTCTGGGGAAGCCTCTGACATCGCTCTCCATACATCGACAATGATGTCAGGGGCTTTCCCAGAGCAGGAGTCCCAGTGATGTCAGAAGCACAGCTGGAGTCCTAGGAAGAGCCTACTAGCGCTCTGCCCGGGACTCCAGCTCTGGGGTTGCCCCTGACATCTCTGTCCATATATGGACAGTGATGTCAGGAGCAGAGCTGGAATCCCAGGCTGCACTCACAACCCTACTATTATATCATGTACTTTACTCCAGTCACATCCAGAGCTGCAGTCACCACTCTACTGTAACATGTTATACTCCAGTAACATCCAGAGCTGCACTCAAAACTCTACTGTAACATCATGTACTATACTCCAGAGACATCCACAGCTACACTCACAACTCTACTGCAAGATCAGTACATGCAGATGCAAACATCTTGTCTTATACTCCAAACAAATCTAGAGCTCCATTCACAACTCTACTATTATATAATGGGCTATACTCCAGTCACATCCAGAGCTGCAGTCACAACTCTACTGTAACATCATGTCCTATACTCCAGTCACATCCAGTGCTGCAGTCACAACTGTACTGTAACATCAGGTCCCATACTCCAAACAAATCCAGAGCTGCAGTCACAAATCTACTGTAGTGCGAGTGCTAGAAGCAGCTCTGCTCAGGGATTCCAGCTCTGGGCAAGACCCTGACATCACTGTGGTAGCATCTGCGGAGGGTACTGTGGCCTTATCTAGCGGTGTGTTGCATTATCTACAGAGGGCACTGTGGCAGCATCTACAGAGGACACTGTGGCAGCATCCACAAAGGGCACTGCAGCAGCATCTACAGAGGGCACTGCGGCAGCATCCACCGAGGGCACTGCGGCAGCATCCACCGAGGGCACTGCGGCAGCATCCACTGAGGGCAATATAGTGTTATTGTAGTTCAAATAACTAATTGATTAATAATAATTTTGTATTGTATCAAATTTGAAAGTAATGCGGCCCGTCAACTTCCCATTTTTTCTATATGCGGCCCACTTACCCGGCCGAGTTTGAGACCCCTGGTCTAATGTGATATTTATTGTATATTGAGATGTGAGTACAGGTATAAAAGTATGTGCATGTTCTCTACTGATCACTGTCTAATGTGATATTTATTGTATAGTTAGATGTGAGTACAGAAATAAAAAGATTTATTTTTTCTCTACTAATTACTACCTTTAGTGATATTAATTGTATAGTTATAAGTGAGTACAGGAATTCAAAGAAGTGCATGTTCTCTACTGATCACTGTCTTATGTGATATTTATTGTAAAGTTAGTTTTGAGTATTAAAATACAAGTATATGCATTTTCCCTACTGATCCTTGTCTTATGTGATATTTATTGTATATGAAGATGTGAGTACAGGAATACAAGCATGTGCATTTTCTCTCCTTATCACTGTCTAGTTAAATGTGAGTAGGGGACTACAAGTATAAGTATGTTCTCTACTGATCACTGTATTATGTGATATTTATTGTATAGTTAGTATAGAGTACAGGAATACAAGTATGTGTATATTCTCTACTGATCACTGTCTTATGTGATATTTATTGTATAGTTAGTATTGAGTACTGGAATACAAGTATGTGTATATTCTCTACTGATCCGTCTTCTGTGATATTTATTGTATAATTAGATATGAGTACTGTAATATAAGTATGTGTATGTTCTCTACTGATCACTGTGTTATGTGTATAGTTATATGTGAGATCAGAAATACAAGTAAGTGTATGTTCTCTACTGATCACTGTCTAATGTGATATTTATTGTATAGGTAGATGTGAGTACAGGAATACAAGTATGTGAATGTTCTCTACTGATCACTGTCTAATGTGATATTTATTGTATAGTTAGATGTGAGTACAGGAATACGAATATGTGAATGTTCTCTACTGATCACTGTATTATGTGATATTTATTGTATAGTTAGATGTGAGAACAGGAATACAAGTGCGTGCATGTTCTCTACTGATCACCGTCTTGTGGAATATTTATGGTATAGTTAGATGTGAGTACGGGAATACAAATGTATGTGCATGTTCTATACTGATCACTGGCATATGTGATATTTATTGTATGGTAAGATGTGAGTACAGAAATAGAAGTATGTGTATGTTCTCTACTGATCAATGTCATATTTATTGTATATTGAGATGTGAGTAAAGGAATGCAAGTATGTGTATGTCCTCTACTGATCACTGTTTAATGTCATATTTAATGTACAGGGTGGGCCATTTTATATAGATACACCTAAATAAAATGGGAATGGTTGGTGATAGTAACTTCCTGTTTGTGGCACATTAGTATATGGGAGGGAGGAGACTTTTCAAGCTGGGTGTTGACCATGGCGGCCATTTTGAAGTCGGCCATTTTGTATCTAACTTTAGTTTTTTCAATGGGAAGAGGGTCATGTGACATATCAAACTTCTATCGAGAATTTCACAAGAAAAACAATGGTGTGCTTGGTTTTAGCGTTACTTTATTCTTTCATGAGTTATTTACAAGTTGTTGACCACTTATAAAATGTTTTGGATTGTCAATGCAACCCAATTCTCCCACTCTTCACACACTGATAGCAACACCGCAGAAGAAATGCTAGCACAGGCTTCCAGTATCCGTAGTTTCAGTTGCTGCACATCTCGTATCTTCACAGTATAGACAATTGCCCTTAGATAAAAGTCTAAGGAGGTCAGATCGGGAGACCTAGGGGGCCATTCAACTGGCCTACGACGACCAATCCACTTTCCAGGAAACTGTTCATCCAGGAATGTGACATGTTAATGGATGTAAACAAAAAGAAGCTTGTAAATAACTCATGAAAGAATAAAGTAACGTTAAAACAAAGCACACCATTATTTTTCTTGTGAAATTCTCGATAAGTTTGATGTGTCACATGACCTTCTTCCCATTGAAAAAACTAAAGTTGGATACAAAATTGCCAACTTCAAAATGGCCGCCATGGTCAACACCCAGCTTGAAAAGTTTCCCCCCTCCCATATACTAATGTGCAACAAACAGGAAGTTAATATCACCAACCATTCCCATTTTATTTAGGTGTATCCATATAAATGGCCCACCCTGTACATCAGATAGTCCCATGCCTGTTAGGGTTAATGTACAGCCTAAATCCTCATTTTACCCCCTGCACCATCGTGGTCCGGCATTGGAAACTTTTTCCAATCTAGTAAGTAATGACTTTAAAACTATTTAGCAACCTATTCCTACGGTAGATAATTTGACTAGTTCCCTGGGTAGGACTTTGAAGGGTTTACAAAAGAATCAGGATATTGCGATACACTCTGCTGACAAAGGGGAGGTATTATTGTACAGGATAGAGCAGAATATATAGATGAAGCTCTTAGGCTACTTTCTGATAAATTGTTTTATGCAAAATTTACGTTTAACCCTATCCCTAATTTTGAGATTGAATTTAAATCTCTAATAGAATCTGCCTATAATGATAATTTATTGTGTAAGAAAGAAAAAGGTTTTTTAACAGTTCCATTTCCAACAGTTCCTTTTATGCACCACCTGCCCAAGATTCATAAATCTATGTTGAATCCTCCAGGGTGACCCATTATCTCAGGCATAGGGTCATTAACTAGTAATCTTTCACATTTTATCGATATACATCTTTAGCCGTTTGTTTTAAAACGACCTTCTTTTCTCAAAGACTCCACACAGCTTATTAGGGAACCATTTGAGCTACAATCCTTTTGCAATATGTCAGACATTAGTTTTCTTACTGCCGACGTGTCCTCTCTATATACTAATATTCTGCATGTACAGGGGTTACAAGCTGTCTCCTCCTTTATTTCATTAGATTCCCGTTTTATAAATATGCAGCTTAATTTTATTATTTAATGTATTGAATTCATTTTAACACATAATATTTTTACCTTTGAAGGGAATTTTTACAAACAGATTAAGGGATGTGCGATGGGGTCACGGTTTGCACCCTCCTATGCAAATCTATATATGGGGGCTTTTGAGGAATCCTATATTTTTAGTGAACACAATTTTCTAAGTAATATTGTCTTTTATAAGCGATATATTGATGATCTGTTCTTTGTTTGGAGAGGAGATTTAACCACTGCCAATGCCTTTGTTGAACATCTAAACAATAATACCTTTGGTCTTACATTCACTCACACATTTTCAGACACCACAATCGACTTTTTAGATCTAACAATAGGAAAAAATGGTAATCTTTTTTCAACAAAAACTCATTTTAAAACTGTTGATGTCAACATTTACCTGGATTTTAAAAGTGCCCATTATTCACCCTGGTTAAAAAATGTTCCGTTTGGCCAATTCCGTAGGATAAGGAAAAACTGCTCTGATGATTCTAGCTTTAATAAAGAATGTGAGATCCTCAATAAAAGATTTTCTGAATTTTTTTTCTCTAGAAGACTTATTAAGGGTGCAGAGTTGAGAGCTAGGGGCATGACTCAAATTGAATGTATTAAAACAATTGCACCGGGTGATGTCCTAAGTAACAATAAAACTAAAATAGGTGAATATAAAACAAATTGTATTACTTATTTTAATAAAGGCAGTAAGCTTATTACTTCTATTTTTAGGAGACATTGGCATATTCTTATAAATGATCTGTTTTTAAAACCAATACTCGCCGTCAAACCTACAATTACTTTTAGGAGAGCTAAAATACTAAGAAATATAATAGCGCCTAGCAAACTACATACTATTAAAAAGAAGGTACAGAATTTACTGCCGGCTAAAAACGGCTCTTTCCATTGCGGTCATAATAGGTGTCTTTGTTGTGATAACATCACAAACAAATATACTGACTATTCTTCCACAGTGACAGGTGAAAAATTCCTTATTAAAAGCCATCTAATTGTGGTAGTGCTTTTGTGGTATATTTGTTACAATGTATGTGTAACCTGCAGTATGTGGGTCGTACTACCCAAACATTGAGGAATCGCATTAACAAGCACAGATTTAACGTTAGGATAGGATTTTTAAAGCAGAGTGTGTCACGCCATTGTACATTGAAACATGAGTGTAATTTAGATAATGTAACTGTTACCCCGATTGAACAAATCCCATCTAATATACCTGATAGGTTTGTTAGACTTAAACAGAGAGAGAACTTCTGGATATATGAGCTTATGACTTTATATCCTAATGGTCTGAATGACCTCACAGAATCTTCCCTGGAGTAATATTATTCATCTCTATTTGCTATTAATATACTGTTACAATTTGACCAATTATTTGTGTGGTGTGTATCACTATATTATATATTTGTTCATCTGCAATTTACTATTATTACGAATGTTACTATTTCCACTTTTTAATAATGATCTTTTTCTCCCCGTTTTCTTTCTCCCCTTTTTTTCCTTCTGTTTTAAAGTATTTTATACTAAATGCTTTTATATATTTTTACTATTCCCTTCTTGGCTCTATCATATACTGATGTTAATTACCTGTAATCGTTGATGTATTGGATGTTGCTTTCATTACTGTGCTCCCCTTTGTGCTGAAATTTTCTTTAATTATTTATTTTTCATGTTGCGTTCCACCATGCGGTCCATTACCTCTTTTTGACCCTACTCGGCCACCGTAGTTTGACATTTTTGATGTTACCTAGTGACCAGGGACGCTCGTTGAGCGCCGCCTTAGTTTGTAGATCTTTCGGTTCGCTATCGTGGACTTCGTTGGTTGCTCCTCTTGCATGGCTAATGTGAGTAACTATTTTTTTCGTTTACTATGTAACGCTTTATCTCATCTGCTTATGTTTCCTTCTTGTTGGATTTCATTTTCAGGCTGTTTTTCCATTTTGGCTGCATCATGTTATTGCTGTGTACCGCCTTCAATGTAATATTCTCAGTGTACTTTACGTAGCATATGTTAATTGTTAATTATTTATTTATTAATCTACCCGCAAAGATTGTACGTGTAAATGTATTTTTTACTTTTGACCTTTGACCCGCCCCTTTGGCGTTTTTTTTCCCTGTCTGGCAGTTAATTGTTATTCATTCCCCCTTGTGTATTTAAATGTGTGCTTATCGCACAATCTGTATTGGCCTGATGAAGATGCCGGTCCGGCGTTGAAACGCGTAGCCCCCCAGTGTTATTAAATACATGAAACTCATGCCTGTCTGAAGTCTATTGCATCAATGTTTTAAGCAGCGCCTTTGGTCCGTTTTTACTCTACTTAACTTTTCGTCTCTGGTATCCGGGCCGATCTCCCCCCCAGTGAACCAGCGTCCCCGGGAAGGGAAGACTTATGGTCTCATCGAAGCCTCTCCTCCCCTCCTTCCTCCGGCCCGGGGCCTCCTGCCTCTCCCACCTGTGAGGAGGCCGGGTTGTCCTCTAAGGCCCTGAACCGGTTGGAGAGAATAATAATGAGAAGGGCGTCGGCTTTGCTTTCCTCCGGCACTTGGTCTGGTGAGGGGGAAGATCTTACATTCCCTTGAGCTTTCCTCTTTTTCTTTTTCCTCAGTTTTCTTCGTTGCTCTAGCTACTCCCTCCCGCCTTCATCCACACTCTCCTGATGAGAGCGATCTGAGGAGGTGGCGTCTGCGTTTATCCTCCTGACTAGAGATGAGCGAACTTATGAAAAGTTTGGTTCGGCTGGTTCGCCGAATTTCACGAAAAAGTTCGATTCGGACCGAACTAGTTCTGACCGAACCTGTAATTTCCGTGCGCCGAGCATGGTACTGTCCTGGGTGCTGAAAGAGTTAATGGGCTGCACTAACTCTTTCAGCAACCTATTGACAGTACCATGCTCGGCGCGCGGAAAATACAATTTTAATGTAATCACAGGCTGCCGCGTCAGGAAAGAAGGTCGGACTGGAGGAAGAAGAGGGACTCGTCACCAAGACAACGACCGGGTACGTATGAAATGCTTTTTATCTTATTTTTAATCAGCAGCCTCTTTTCTCTATCAGTGATTGATAGAGACAAGTGGCTGCCGATTAGTGTAATATTTTTGTAATGTTTTTTCTGCCCGCCCGGGTTCGGTCAAAACGTGTTCGGCCGAACCCGGTGAAGTTCGAATTTGCTGCGAACCGAACTTTTCGCGATGTTCGGACCGAAACCGGGTTCGGTTGTCCCGGTTCGCTCATCTCTACTCTTGACCTTCTCATCCAGCCCATTGTACTCAGGGGCCTCAGCTGCTAGTTGGGCAGGGACAGGGTTCACCCTAGATTCCTGGGGATTCTCGTGCTCCCTTTCCATCCTCCGCTTTTCCTTTCTTCTTAGCTGGGCAGATGTTTCGGCCCTTGGTCCCTCTGGCACCTCCACTCTGCCAGTCCCCGCCCTAGCAGGGTCAGCCTCACGGCTAACCCCTTGCGCTGGGGCTGAAACCACATTGGCGAAGGACCGAGGACATCGGCTGAATGGGTGACCGAAGTCACCACACAGGTGGCAGCGAATCCGTGCACAAGATGCGGCGAGATGGCCTATTTACCAACACAGTGTGCAATTCTGCACATTGCAGTTGGCACTGAAGTGTGTGGGGTCACCACACCTGTGACACAGCTTCGGCTGCCCCTGGTAGAAGGCCAAGATTTTTTCCCTTCCCAGGAAGGCCGAGGAAGGGATGTGGGAGACTGAGTGACCTGAACATTTTAGTTTGACCATAAACGTCCAGGCCCCAGACCAAATACCATACTCATCCCGGTTCTTTTTATGCATCTCCATGACCTCGCCAAAGCGCCCGAGCCAGGTCATGATGTCAAAGCAAGAGAGTGACTTATTTCGGGTCATCATCGTCACCCTCTTGACCTCGCTTTGGCGGGTCATAGCCTGGACGGCAAAATCTTTCCATCTGGGCCCGTTCTTTACTAGCTCATAGTTCCCCCAGAAGAGCTCAAGCCCCACTGGGCGAACAAAGCTAATATCGAACTCGGGGGTCCCGTAGGCGTGGATCAGGGCAAAGATGTTATTTGCCCTGAACTCTAGATCTTGTTGGGCATGCATCCTTACCTCTCCACTTGAGACGGGCCACATTCCTACGCGTCCCCTGCCCAGCTGTTTGGAGGGACCATACAGTTTCTCCTCCCCTTCCTCTCGGAAAGACCCCAGACCATGTTTTGAAGCCCAGGTCCACCTCTCTACCCTCTACTATTATTGATCTCTCCCCTTTTTTTAAGGCCTCTAGGAGACGCTGCTGCAATATGCCATCCCCACCAGAGCCCAGGGACAAAAGGGGTGCCCATGCCCCTCTTGCTATGCTGGCGTAGCTCCTCGGGCCAGCCTCAACTCCCTCCGTAACTGGTGCAGAATGGATACTGGTCGTGCCTCCCAGACCAGTCTCCAGTTCCACCCCACCACCTACACCTTGCCTGTCACCCACCTCCTCCACCGCACCTTACACAACTATTTCCATACCTGGCTCCCCCGCACCTTCCTCACTGCCCACTTTGAGCCCCCCATTTATATCACCACACTGGGTTTGGCTAGGGGTTTTAAGGGCTACCATATTTTTATTTTTATATTTTCCCCCACTTCCCCCCTCTGCCTCATTGAGTGACGGAAGATGCATTCTTCCTTGGGGTATGGTTAAAATCACACCCCCATTAAGAGACTTATCACCCTGTCCTCTTTAAGCTTCACTGAGGGGTTTTTCTCCTTCAGTGACCTTTAATTCTTTTTGTAGAGGGTCTTTCACAAAGTCCATTCTTTCTTTTTCTTCAACCCCTGTAATTTAAATTTTCCCTTCTTTGTTTATACTTCCGGCACCCCCGCCACTGCCACAGACTTCTAGGTTAGTACCGCTGCTGACCTGGACCTTCTTTACGGCAGCTGGGGATGTCAGCGCCACAGGTTTTACTTTGCCCGAGGACCGACCATCATTTGCCGATGACTCCCTCCCAGCTCTGGGAATCACTTCTTTCACCCTATCTGGCCTCTCGGCCGCTCCCTTACTGCCTCTTCTGCTACTAATAGCAGGGTCAGCACCGGGTGCCTTTTTCCTTGGTTTAATCTATTATTGATCTCTCCCCTTTTTTTAAGGCCTCTAGGAGATGCCGCTGCAATATGCCATCCCCACCAGGGATAGTGTGTACGTCATGAGGCACAACGTGTATAGCCAGGTAGAAGCCTATTTGTGACGCCTTGATAGTTCATAGAGCGGCTGCCCTGCTTGCTATGCCAAACAACAACACACCATGCTCTCCCAGCATCAAAGACCCGGCTGTGTCCAAGAGAAGCGAATATACGTAATAATGAAAAATACCTGGGGTATTAGTGATCATTTTGGCCAAAAGGACGCAAGCTCGCAATCCACGACAAGGATCATGAGGCACAACGTGTATAGCCAGGTGTTTTTGTATCTGTCCCCTTGTTTTTATCTGTTTTGTCTGTGCATCAGGAACATTCAGTTCCAGTTAAGGAGTTAGGGACTCGCAAGTCTGGGGATCCTTGTCGTGGATTGCGAGCTTGCGTCCTTTTGGCCAAAATGATCACTAATACCGCAGGTATTTTTCATTATTACGTATATTCGCTTCTCTTGGACACAGCCGGGTCTTTGATGCTGGGAGAGCATGGTGTGTTGTTGTTTGGCATAGCAAGCAGGGTAGCCGCTCTATGAACTATCAAGGCGTCACAAATAGGCTTCTACCTGGCTATACACGTTGTGCCTCATGACGTACACACTATCCCTCCATGTTTCACACACTTGCACCCCATTATTCATTTATTTATTTTGAGGCACTTCACTCATTACTGCCCCCTATATTTCACTTATAGTATTACACTTGCACATACACTATTCATTTATTATTTCTTATTACACATCTCATGCACCACACACACCACTCCCCTCAAGACTAGTGGGAGTGGCTATTATTATTTAAAGCACCTTCTCACTCTCCTTCATCAGCGTTTCTGACCTGGCTGTGTCCATTTGTAAGTATGGCCTTTTTCGGTGTACTTGTAAGTGTTATTTATATCAATTAGATCTTCCCCGATCACCTGTAAGAGTTATTAATATCTTCTAGATTTGGCCTGGTCACATGTAAGTCTAATTATAATCTGCTAGATCTGTCACAATCACTTGTAAGTGCTAGTATTATCATCTGCTAGATCTTTACCGGTCATCTATAAGTGCTATTATTATCTGCTAAATTTTCCCCAGTCATCTATAAGTGTCATTATTAACTGCTAGATCTGCCCTGGTCATCTGTTAGTATTATTATCTGTTAGATAAGCCCAGGTCACCTGTAAGTGTTATTATTATTTCACAGATCTGCTCCATTCACTTGTAAGTGCTATTATTATCTGATAGATCTATACCGGTCACATGTAAGTGCAATTAGTATCTGCTAGATCTGCCCTGGTCACCTGTAAGTATTATTAATGTCTGCCAGATTTGGTCCGGTTACTTGTAAGCTTGTAAGTGTTCTTATTATGTACTAGATCTGCCCTTGTCACCTTTACGTGTTATTATCTGCTAGATCTGCCTAGGTCACCTGTAAGTGCCATTATTATCTGCCATTATTATCTTGTCACCTGTAAGTGTTCTTATAATTGGCTAGATCTGTCCAGGTCACCTGTAAATGCTATCATTATCTGCTAGATCTTTACCGGTCACCTATAAGTGCTATAATTATCTGCTAAATTTGCCCTAGTCATGTGTAGGTGTTCTTATTATCTGCTAAATTTACCCTGAACAGCTGTAATTGTTATTATTATTTGTTAGTACTGCCACAATCACCTGTAAGTGTTATTTCTGCTAGATCTATCCTGGTCATCAGTACGTGTTATTATTATCTGCTAGATATATCACTGTTACCTGTAAGTGTTATCATTATCTCATAAATCTATCCTGGTAACCTGTAAGTCTTTTATTACCTGCAAAATTTGTGCTGGTCACTAAGTGATATTATTATTTGCTGGATTAGCCCTAGTCACCTGTCAATGTTATTGTTATCTGCTAGATTAGCTTTGGTCCCCTGTAAATTGTATTATTATCTGCTTGATTAGCCCTGGTCACCTGTAAGTGTTATTATTATCTTCTAGATATGCCCTGTCACTTGTAAGTGTTATTATTATCTGCTAGATTTTCCCAATCACATTTGAGTGATATTATTTTCTGCAAGATCTGCCCTGGTCATCTGTAAGGTTATTATTATCTGCTATATCTGCCTTAACCGCCGGTAAGGGTTATTAATATCTGCTGGATTAAACCCGGTCACTTCTAAGTGTAATTATTATATTCTAAGTCAGCCCTAGTCATCTGTAAGTGTTACTATTATCTGTTAAATCTGCCCTAGTCACCTGTAAGTATTATCATCTGCTTGATCTGCTCTAGTCACATATAAGTGTTATTATCATCTGCTAGATATGCCCCGGTCACCTGTAAGAGCTACTATTATCTGCTAGATCTGTCCCGACTACCAGAAAGTGTTATTAATATCTGCTAGATTTAACCTAGTCACTTGTAAGTCTAATTATTATCTTCTAAGTCAACCTTTGTCACCTGTAAGTGTTATTATTTTCTGGTAACTCTGCCCTGTCACCTGCAAGTGCTTTTGTTATTTGATAGATTTGCCCTAGTCATCTGTAAGTGTTATTAGTATCTGCTATATTTGCCCGAGTCATCTGTTAGTGTTTTTATTATGTGCTAGGTCTGCCAGGGTCAATTGTAAATATTACTATCTGCTAGATCAGCCCCGGTCACATGTAAGTGTTCTTATTATCTCATAGATCTGCTCCGTTCACTTGTAAGTGCTATTATTATCTGATAGATTTATACCAGTCATCTATAACTGCAACTAGTATCTGCTAGATGTGCCCCGAACACCTGTAAGTGTTATTAATAGCTGCCAGATTTGGACAGGTCACTTGTAAGTTTTATTATAATTTGCTAGTTCCTGCCCTAGTCACCTGTAAGTGCTATTATTATTTGAAATATCTGCCCCGATCACCTGTAAGTGTTCTTATAATTATAACAAATAGAAAAAAACAAGAGTTTGTGCACAGCGTTCAATTGCGTTATTCCATTTGTTTGTCCAGACCATGTTGTGAATGGTGATGGTGCTCATTGATATCCAGAGAAAAGTCCTGAATCGGCAGCAGGTATTAGAGGCAAAAAACAAAGACGGAACGAGATATCCAGCACTAAAATAAACTATTTATTTGGTATTTTAAAAACAGCACAGTTTAAAATGATAATCCCGGGACCACGCTTACGCGTTTCAAACCTATAATGTTCTTACTCATAGTTTAGTTACCCAGTTATAAGTTCACGTCTTATAACCCCACATCTTAGGTCAAATTATTTCCTCTGGGTCGGGCTAAACATTAACCATAACAGCGCCACATGGAGTTGGGAGAACATCTATAGTAACACCTTAGTTAAAAGGGAATTCAAAAACCTTACTTATTAAAGCTTGCCACTCAGGATAGGCGTGCCATGGTGTACACAGTTCTAATCTTTTATAATAAAAGTTGAAAAAATTCTTTAGCTAAATTATTTTCATAATTTGAGAGTAAATCAGGTGTGTGTTAATCACAGCATTACATGGGATAGAAAATGACGTGAGTAGTAACACATTAATCAGGAGGGGGTTCAGAGCATTACTTATTCATTCTTACTACTTAGAATAAGTGGGCCATAATGTGCACAGCTCTAGTGTTTTATATTAAAAATCCAAAATATTTTTTAAAGTGTATTTATTTCATAGTTATCAAGACTAAATCAGGTGTGTGTTAATTACAGCATCACATCCGTGGAGCTGACAGACAGCAAGCTAGAGCACCTAGGTTTATCATTGAAGATACCACTAGGTGGTGCTGAAGGACAGCAAGCTAGAGCACCTAGGTTTATCATTGAAGATACCACTAGGTGGTGCTGAAGGACAGCAAGCTAGAGCACCTAGGTTTATCATTGAAGATACCACTAGGTGGTGCTGAAGGACAGCAAGCTAGAGCACCTAGGTTTATCATTGAAGATACCACTAGGTGGTGCTGAAGGACAGCTCCTATGTTATAGCATGCGTATGTTAAAGCATGAAATAGTATTGAAATAGATAGGGAAAGGAGTTATATTGTAAGTCTCCACATAATTCAGGGTAAGCCCAGAATTTGGAAAACATCATATTCTTTATGAATAAATTAGGAGTCGGAAAACATCATATTCTTTATGAATTTCTTGTCTGGATCAATATGTTTCTTTTCAGAATACAAATATTGATGCCTAGATTTAGCATCTGACATATTTCTTGCTGGATTGAGTTTTGATATAGGGTGGCCCCGTGCTTTTACTCTAGTGTCGATGGTGTCACATTCCATCAAAAAAATGTAAGGCAGAGTTCCCAGCTGTAGGTTTACGGTATAGTCCACTGCGTATGCATGACGGAAAAGGGTCCCCTGTCAGTGTGAGATCCAAAAAGGAAAACGTCATGGGATCTGTGTTATATGTAAAAACTACATTATTGTCATTATTGTGTGTTGTATACACGCTTCCCAAGGGGAATGAATTTCAGGAATGATCTTATGTACATCTACTAAATTCATCATCCCTATTATGTGACAGTATATACAAGGGTATCTAATTATATCTTACCATTATCTTTCAATACATCACTCACTTAATAATATCATCCATTTTGTATAGGTATAACGTTTTATTATAAAATCCTTCTTCATCAGGGAATTTCTTCTTCCTATGGTCTATATTTATAACGCCGATAACAACAAAGAGATGTGGAATTTTTCATGAATAATTGCAATGTGCCATTTATCATAGGTTTAATATAGATCCTTCATTCCTAGGATTGTCTTAAAACTCGACAGGGAACAACGATATTGTTATGGTATAAATATACATATATAATGTATTTGGGACCATAAGGAGTGAAATGTTATAAAGGAGAACATGTATTACAATATAAAGGTATTTTAGAAAGGTTAAGAGAAGAAATAGTTTGCAGATGCTCTGCCGTCCCTTGAAATTGCAAACAGATGGTGGTCAATCACTTGACCACCCCCCTAAGCATAAAGGAAACATAAGGGAATACCTGGTGCTCCACCAATGAGCTTTTATGAGAAAGGAAGATGTAAGGCTAGAATATACAGATGACTCATATGTTATGGAATGTTCTTTGTTCGTCTGATGCTATAAGTATGAACGTTGTAGTTCAATAAATTAGAAGTATTTTGCCTTGAGAAACGTCTCAGTGTATCTGTTACTTCTCCGAGCAGCTCGTCCTACCTATCGATTTGAACCTGCATGGAGATCAAGGCGTAACGTGACCCAAGTTGCGATCACAGAAATTGACGCCTGAACAGGGACTTGACCAGACGAAGTGGTACCCAGCCCGGGTACCTACCGGGACTAGAGTGGCGACTCTCCAGACTAAGGAACGGGCAGACCACAGCTGCAGCAAGGTAAGAAGCACTTAATTCTTACAACTTTGCTCTGCATTTTCCTGTCTGGTGAGCCACCCCTCCCGGTACTAATCCCAGGCAAAAAGGTCCACAAAAGAGGGATATTTTAGTGTAAAAATCTGGTCAAGTCTATATGTAATCCTACCCTCAGCATAAAGTGCCTGATCTCCATGACAGTATTTGTGTGAATGTGCTAGGACGATAGTTTTGTGTCACAAATGAGTTTTTAGGGAAAAAAAATAAGAAATTTTTGGAAAAATCCGATAATCCGGCAAAATACAGAGAACATGTGTACACGATTGGAGTACTTGCGGGGATTATCATGCGCTGATTTTCAGCTCAAAATTCCAGAATTTTCTGCAGTCCAATAAACCAGCATGTCAAATGAACAGCTTGATTTTACGTTTGCCTTGTTATTTGGATTAGGAATATTTGTCATATTACTCTTATGGTGCGGAGGGCACGTACTCGAGTGGTGTCTCAGACGAAGAAAGTAAGCTAGTTATAAAAGGAATTTAATTCTCTGGCCAGAGTAGAAGAAGGTTAAAAAGAAGTTTTGAGGGAATAAGTAACTGTCTCAAATAGGTGAGAAAGGAATTCACCTATCAGGAAAATTACCCTCTACATAACTTAGGGTCTGCCCATAGGCGACCACTTATAACTAGGCAACAATGGGGAACTTGGTGTCCCTATTACGAGATGAGCACCCACAAGGACTGACAGCCAAACAGGTAGTGGCGGAAAGAGAGGGAAAGGATGTGACAAAAGGAACTAATCAGTTAATGAAGGCATGTGGAATGGGAAAAGCGGGAAGATTAGATCCGGAAAAATGGAATGAATGTTGTGACACAAAACGTGCATGGTTGAAAGATAAAAAGTTACAGGGGAAAGCAGAAGCATGGAGAAAAGTGTCAGAAGAAGTAGTACGAGGAGGTTTCAGGGAAACAGAATGTAAAGATAAGTTTTACTACACTTGTTATAATGAAGGTGGTAAACAAGGAAAGGAAAAAGCAAGTAGCCCACCGGGGTATGGGGTAGTCACGACGCAGGGACCAGGGGGATGGACGTGTAGAGTGTGTGGTCAGCAGAATCAAGCATGGAGGGATACTTGTTTTGCATGTGGGGCAGCAAGACCAGGAGGGCAAAATCCCCTAGGGATATATCCAGTGGTACCAAAAATGAGTAGCACAAACCCCTTTGCCCCCTCACCTCAACAAGTACCAGAACCATATAAACAAACAATAGGGTTGGCCCCTGTAGTGTTGGCAGGAATAACCCCAGTAACAGGAGGAGCCGAGGGCTCAATGGATGAAAGAGTAGGAACTAGAGCGTATAGAGAGAAAAGGGAAAAAGAGGAGGCAGAAGAGAAAGAGGAAAGGGAAAGACATCAGCGTAATATGGATCAGGCAGAAGCAGCAAGGAAGCTTCCCGAGTCAAAAGATACGACGCAAGCATTAGAAAACGTGGGAAAAAGGTTACAAGTGTTGACAGACCTGTTTGCGACTGAAGCTGACAAGAATTTTAATAAAGATAAGGAACATAAATATAAGCCATGGAACCCTAGGGATGCGTTGACTTTAGTTCAGAAAGCCCCCGACCCGGAGACAGAGCCTGTCCCTTTTTGGAGATATATAGAACAAATTCAGAAAATGTATTCAGCAACATGGGAAGACTTAGTGCAGCTCATACATACCAAAATGGGAATCTATAGCTCTACAGTCATGGATGATTTGGATCCCCCGGTAGGAGGGAATTGGGCTGAGACGGAGCCATCGGGGCAGAACATGGTGGATCAATTGAAAGAATGGGCAGTGAAAAAGCAGGCAGAGCTAGGACTTAACCTGACAGACCTTACGCAAGATGGAAGTGAAACAGTGGAGAAATTTTACGCTAGACTCCAGACAAGCTGGAAAAATATGGAATACAGAAGAGACAACCAACTAGATACTAGACTACTGACAAACTGTTTTGTAGACGGGCTAAAACGACACATAAAAGACGCATTGTTAGTAGCTAGACCCGAGTACCGAAGTTTGGCCCCAGGAGACCTGTTAAAAATAGCACAAGGTATAGAGCAGGGTCAAAAAGCACAAGGACAAAGAAAGAAACAAGTTGTTGGTGCTGGAGTATACCAGCCTCAGTACCAGCAACAGGAACAGGCACAAAGGCCATTACGGAAAGATATAACTTGCTATAATTGTCAGAAGCAAGGACACATAGCCAGGAACTGTAGAGGTCCAAAACGCCCATGACAGTTCCCGCAAGTGGAGGGCGCGCAGCCTACGGCACCTCCGCAGACACAACAAATGCAAACATATCGGGCATAGGACAGTGGCAATCCCGAGGAAGGGGTAGTAACACAGATACAAGTAGTTTCCTTAGGTCCCGCTCCTACGGTCCCGTTAAAGATAAACGGAGGTCCCTCCATACCCTTCCTTATAGATACGGGAGCAGCCACGACTGTCATCAAAACCCAATTACTTCCTTCCGAGATGTTGTCCCCAGATTATCAAGAATGTGTGGGTGTGGGAGGAGTTGTGGTGAAAAATCAAATAAGTAAACCTGTCACACTCCAATTTGGACCACACAGCTCGCTCGTTACTAGGTTGGTCACTTGTGATACTACTCCCGCTTGCTTGCTTGGTGCTGACCTGTTACAAAAATTACAGGCCACCATCGAGTATTTGCCGGATGGGACGGTAAAACTATGTGGCCAGCTGAATGAGGAGGAGTTGTGTTTGGTAGCGGCTTATGACACCAATCCATGGAGTACCTCTACGCAAGCATACGTCCAAGCATATACTCCCACAGAGCAAGAACAATGTTTGAAATATGTACCACACAAGTTGTGGTCAAAAAGTCCTACAGATGTAGGCATACTGCCAGTACCCCCGGTAGAGGTCAAACTGAAACCCAATCATCCACTACCTCAAAAGAAACAATACCCCCTCAGCCAAGCCCAATCAGATGCTATAACCAGTAGCATCAGGGACTTCCTACAAGCAGGAGTACTAAGGGAAATAGTGTCCCCATGTAACACTCCCTTATACCCTGTTAAAAAGAAATCAGAAAAAGGCCAACCTGCAAAATATAGGATGGTCCAAGACCTGAGGGCAGTAAATGCGGCAACAGTTTTTAACACACCGATAGTGCCAAATCCCCATGTATTATTGGCTCAGATCCCAGCAGCATCTTCGCATTTCACGTTGGTGGATCTGGCAAATGCCTTCTTCTCAGTCCCATTGCACCCAGATAGTCAGTATCTTTTTGCTTTCACACATGAGGGAAAACAGTATGCATGGACTGTTTTGCCCCAGGGAGCACATAACTCTCCAAGTACCTATACGGCCGCAATGCAGTCGGTACTTGCAGAATGGGTGCCTCCCGAGGAAATAGTATTATTACAGTATGTTGATAATCTACTCCTTTGCTGTCCCTCCCAACAAGAGTGTGCAGAGGCTTCTGTGTCACTCCTCACGTTCCTAGCTAACCACGGCTGCAAAGCATCAAAAGACAAGTTGCAGTTTTGTTGCACACAAGTGGTATTTTTGGGACATTGTGTGGCTCAAGGCACAGGACACCTTACTCCTGATAGGGGTCAAGCCATTACTCTATTGCCATTGCCCACGTCATTAAACAGCCTCAGGACATTCCTGGGTCTTGTATCCTATTGCAGGCCCTGGATCAGATCAGCATCGATCCTCATGCAGCCCCTGTATGATGGCCTAAAAAGTCAGCCATTCGGACTCACCCCAGAAGCTGAAGAGAATTTTCATAGCCTTAAATTAGTAGTACAAACAGCTCCAGCCCTTGGTACTCCAGACTATGACAAACCCTTCAGGTTGTACTGTACTGAACAAAATGGACATGCCACTGCAGTTCTCACACAAAGTCATGGACCACAGCAGCGCCTGGTAGCATATTATTCAGCTAGACTAGACCCTGTGGCCCGAGGTTCCCCATCATGTGTGAGAGCTATCATTGCTGTAAATTCAATGTTAAACAAGGCCTCAAATTTGGTACTGGCATTTCCAGTCCAAGTTTTTGCACCACATGATATTACTGCTATTCTTGCTCAAGTACAGCCGAAGCACTTGTCAACAGCAAGACATTTGAGATTAACCTGTGCACTTCTTCTTCCTGAGCAGGTTACT
This sequence comes from Rhinoderma darwinii, assembly GCF_050947455.1. Taxonomy (NCBI): domain Eukaryota; kingdom Metazoa; phylum Chordata; class Amphibia; order Anura; family Rhinodermatidae; genus Rhinoderma; species Rhinoderma darwinii. The sequence continues at coordinate 4,279,049 of NC_134690.1, read as the reverse complement.
TTACACCGCTGTACTACATTGAACCCAGCTACCTTACTGCCTTTGGAGCAAGGGGGAGAAGACGTAGGTAAAGTATGGTCACAATTTTTGCCTGAAACTGATGAACATGATTGTATGGCCCTTATGGCCCAGGAAACAGTGGGGTTTGCACATGTAAAAGATACCCCACTCCAAAACCCAGACCTAATACTCTTTGTGGATGGTTCAAGGTATTTTATAGAAGGATCTTTTCTCACAGGATATGCAGTAACCACCGAAGATGTAGTCCTAGAAGCAGCCTCCTTACCAGCGTCCCGCTCAGCACAAGAAGCGGAGCTTAAGGCCTTGGCAGCAGCATGCCAACATGCAGAAGGAAAGACAGCAAATATATACACTGACTCTCGATATGCTTTTGGCATTGCACATGACTATGGCCCTATATGGAAGGCTAGACAGTTTTTGACCTCTGCAGGTACACCTGTAAAGAATGCAGACTTTGTAAAATACTTGATGGAGACCCTGATGTTACCCACAGAAGTAGCAGTAGTAAAAATTAAAACTCACACTAAGGTGAGTTCACCAGAGACAAAAGGAAATGCTTTGGCAGACCAAGCCGCAAAAGCAGCAGCCTTAAAGCCAGTAGGTCCAGTAACAGTTATGATGTACCAACATCCTGAAGACTCCGTGGTCAACATCAGCGCCACAATACTACAAAATCTGCAAAACCAAATATCCAAAGAAGAAATAACTAGATGGCAGAATCAGGGAGCTACCCTAAGAGCGGATGGACTATGGCAACAACAAAATAAGCTGTGTCTGCCACAAACAATGTTCCCTATGATGGCACAGGTAACGCATGGACAGACACACCAGTCAAAAACAGCAATGATGGACTTGGTTAACAAAACCTGGTATGCTCCAGGGTTTAGCACTGTAGCGAGTAAGTTTGTACAAGGGTGTATGGTATGTGCCACCAATAACGTGGGGAGAACAGTGAAAGTGCCACAAAAACACACCCCAACGCCAATTTACCCATTCCAGAGACTACAGATAGACTATATTCAATTACCAAAAGTCGGTACCTATGAGTATGTGCTTGTTTGTATTGATCTCTTTTCAGGATGGCCAGAAGCATTTCCAGTAACCAAAGCTACAGCCGTAGCCACAGCAAAGAAACTGATCAACGAGGTGGTGTGCAGATATGGAGTTCCAGAGGTGATCGAGAGCGACAGAGGAACTCATTTTACGGGTGAAATCATGAACCATGTGTTGTCAGCTCTAGGCATAAGTCAAGCCCTACATACACCATACCATCCACAGAGCAGTGGGAAGGTTGAGAGACTAAATGGGACTCTCAAATTGAAAATCCAAAAAGCAATGGTAGAAACCGGGAAACCATGGACCGAGTGTCTACCATTAGCCTTGTTCTCAGTAAGATACACTCCAACAAAAAGAACAGGTCTCAGCCCATATGAGATCTTATTTGGATCGGCTCCCAGATTAGGATGTTATTTTCCACAGGTGCTCCAAATGCAGTATGGTAGACTAACAGATTATGTATCAACGCTGAACAAACAATTGACCAAGGTGCATGCACAAGTCTTTGCTTCCATTCCAGATCCTGATTCAGTTGAAGGGACACATAAGTTAGAACCGGGAGATTGGGTGGTCGTTAAGAGACACGTGAGGAAAAGTCTAGACCCAAGATTTGACGGACCGTTTCAAGTCCTACTCACAACAAGCACCTCAGTGAAGCTCGAAGGAAAGGCAAGCTGGATTCACGCCAGTCATTGTAAAAAGGTTCTTCAGCCAGAAGAATGAAGATCTTTGCGGTTGTTGCGGCGGTTGTTGCGTGTGCTCTTATACAAAAAGGCAGAACTGCTACTCCTGTACACGTAATCAGTACAGAATCACTGGAACAGTTCAGGACAGTGTGGGCGAATGCCACAGTGGATAGAAAGCAGGGTAACTACACCTGTAAGGCCAATGCCCCGTGTTATACTACAAATGTGACTACAACCGAAGGGACTTGGAAAAAAAGGACCACATGGAGGGACTGTGTACCTTCACATAGACAAAACAGCCAACATTAGCATACAAGAAGAGACGCCGGGGCTGTTGCTTTGTTGTTATGAACCAGATTTACAGTATCTACAGAAATATACAACCAGTAAAAATAGAAACAAAATGATAAATAAGACTTATGAAAGATGCACCAAGGAGAGGCTCAACTCAACGATTGTAATAAAAGAAACTGATGAGATGATATTATGTATGAATAATAGCCAAATAAGAAATAGAATATATTTTGTATTCTTGATAACAATTTTAAGAGATAGTTTTAAGCCCAATATAACAGTACAAAGTCTGGAAAGAATCCCACACACTTGTAAGAGCGCTGTAACCCAACAGCAGAAAAAGAATGTACACTTCAATATTTCCTTCCCTGAATCCCCCAGCTGTCATAGACAAAAAAGAGAATGGTATGACACGCTATTAGGAGGGGTAGGAATGGGATTAGGAGTATTGAATGGTATACAGTTAGAAACAGTTCTGAACAAATGAAACTCAGTGGGAGACGACACATCTACTGCATTAAGGATAGGTGCCTCATGGTTACCTACTACCTTTGCCATACAACAGAAAGGGTTAGCTATAGATGAACTGTTTCTAAATGTTTTTAATGAAAGTATGCTAACCGAATATACAACATTACAGAATGTATCAACTTTTGTAAATTGGACAGTATGTACGCTTAAAACCATGTGGCAACAAGAACAGATGAATAATTGTAAGAATAAATTGTTTAGTAGTCATGTTAGGCAATGGACAGACATTCTGCCCATAGGAAAGAGAAATGATACGTGGTTATTGTTCCAGCCTGAGTATACTGAGTGTACACCTAAATGGTGTGCAGGAAGACTAATAGCATTCAATGTGAAAAATCCTACTCTATTATGCAAATTTATTGTTATGCCAATGGTAATGATTGATCCGGTGACATTATTAGGACAATATTGGATGCCGGAAATGAAAGGAACACACATAGATTCTCAAAATAAGACAAGAAGTATAGATTTGTGCCAATTAACAGAGCAAGGATATGTATGTAATGAACAGTCAGGGATATATGAACCCTGTCTAATGCAGCACCAGGATAATGTATGCGCACTCACTATAATCCCAGAAGCTAACCTACAGGTTTATATTGAAGTAGGTCCACAGCATGTATGTTTAATAACTAACGACAAGCAGACCCTTAGCCAGTTTAATCTCATAGGACCATTTTCAGGATGTCTATACAATGTGACGCATTTGACTTGGGGGAACCAAACTATAGTGTTCCTGCCTACTTTAGAAGAAATAATGTCCACTGTATGGGTACCTGAACCTTTGCCCTATGGAAATTTTAGTTTATCTTTAGACGAATTGAAAAAGGTGTTACAACGATCAGGAGAAGTTGAAAAACGAATCCAAGCCCATAATGTAACTCTAAGTAGGGTGAGAATATACAATAGCAGCTAGGGAAGTGATACATTTGTCATCAGCAATTAAAGATGCCAGTGCCCATCACTGGTATGACGTTTTTACAGGATTCTCACCTACAGCTACTAAAATGTTACATGTGCTTTTCCAACCATTGATTTGTTTAATGATATTATTTGTATATCTTACTTGTTTTAATTGTTATGCATTTTGTAAAATAAGGGAAGCATTCAATCAGAGGCCTATACATTATGATGAAAGAATGTTGTGAGATTACCCCACCTACATACCTGTGTGAATCAAGTGAAGAAATGGATCGAAGCCTTGCTATCAGGAGATAGAAGTAGCATTGGAATTTAGGTGTTGGTAAAATCACAAAAGGAGGGATTGTTGTGGCATGAATATATATATATAATGTATTTGGGACCATAAGGAGTGAAAGGTTATAAAGGAGAAACATGTGTTACAATGGAATGGGTATTTTAGAAAGGTTAAGAGAAGAAATAGTTTGCAGATGCTCTGCCGTCCATTGGAATTGCAAACAGATGGTGGTCAATCACTTGACCAACCCCCCTAAGCATAAAGGAAACACAAGGGAATACCTGGTGCTCCACCAATGAGCTTTATGGGAAAGGAAGCTGTAAGGCTAGAATATACAGATGACTCATATGTTATGGAATGTTCTTTGTTCGTCTGATGCTATAAATACGAGCACTGTAGTCCAATAAATTAGAAGGATTTTTACCTTGAGAAACGTCTCAGTGTATCTGTTGCTTCTCCGAGCTCGCACCCCCCCCCACCTGATTTGAACCTGCATGGAGATCAAGGCGTAAAGTGACCTCATTGCGATCACAATCCCATTGTAGAACAATATGGCTCCTCATACTAAATATATACAGTGAAGGAAATAAGTATTTGATCCTTTGCTGATTTTGTAAGTTTGCCCACTGTCAAAGTCATGAACAGTCTAGAATTTTTAGACTAGGTTAATTTTACCAGTGAGAGATAGATTATATAAAAAAAAAAAAAAAGAAAATCACATTGTCAAAATTATATATATTTATTTGCATTGTGCACAGAGAAATAATTATATGATCCCCGACCAACCATTAAGAGTTCAGCCTCCTCCAGACAAGTTACACGCTCCAAATCAACTTGGTGCCTGCATTAAAGACAGCTCTTACCTGGTCACCTGTATAACAGACTCCTGTCCACAGACTCAATGATCAGTCTGACTCTAACCTCTACAACATGGGCAAGACCAAAGAGCTTTCTAAGGATGTCAGGGACAAGATCATAGACCTGCACAAGGCTGGAATGGGCTACAAAACCATAAGTAAGACGCTGGCTGAGAAGGAGACAACTGTTGGTGCAATAGTAAGAAAAAAGAAGACATACAAAATGGCTGTCAATCGACATCGATCTGGGGCTCCATGCAAAATCTCACCTCGTGGGGTATCCTTGATCCTGAGGAAGGTGAGAGCTCAGCCGAAAACTACACAGGGGGAACTTGTTAATGATCTCAAGGCAGCTGGGACCACAGTCACCAAGAAAACCATTGGTAACACATTACGCCGTAATGGATTAAAATCCTGCAGTGCTCGCAAGGTCCCCCTGCTCAAGAAGGCACATGTACAGGCCCGTCTGAAGTTTGCAAATGAACATCTGGATGATTCTTAGAGTGATTGGGAGAAGGTGCTGTGGTCAGATGAGGCTAAAATTAAGCTCTTTGGCATTAACTCAACTCGCCGTGTTTGGAGGAAGAGAAATGCTGCCTATGACCCAAAGAACACCGTCCCCACTGTCAAGCATGGAGGTGGAAACATTATGTTTTGGTGGTGTTTCTCTGCTAAGGGCACAGGACTACTTCACCGCATCAATGGGAGAATGGATGGAGCCATGTACCGTCAAATCCTGAGTGACAACCTCCTTCCCTCCACCAGGACATTAAAAATGGCTCGTGGCTGGGTCTTCCAGCACGACAATGACCCGAAACATACAGCCAAGGCAACAAAGGAGTGGCTCAAAAAGAAGCACATTAAGGTCATGGAGTGGCCTAGCCAGTCTCCAGACCTTAATCCCATCGAAAACTTATGGAGGGAGCTGAAGATCCGAGTTGCCAAGCGACAGCCTCGAAATCTTAATGATTTACAGATGATCTGCAAAGAGGAGTGGGCCAAAATTCCATCTAACATGTGTGCAAACCTCATCATCAACTACAAAAAACGTCTGACTGCTGTGCTTGCCAACAAGGGTTTTGCCACCAAGTATTAAGTCTTGTTTGCCAAAGGGATCAAATACTTATTTCTCTGTGCACAATGCAAATAAATATATATAATTTTGACTATGTGATTTTCATTTTTTTTTTTTAAATATAATCTATCTCTCACTGGTAAAATTAACCTAGCCTAAAAATTCTAGACTGTTCATGTCTTTGACAATGGGCAAACTTACAAAATCAGCAAGGGATCAAATACTTATTTCCTTCACTGTATAAGTATACATCTGCATATGAAAGGGAGAAAAGACAAACTTAATGTGTAACGTCCCTTTACTGGACAAGAAGCATTCACCTAAACACACATAACAGTTATTTCATCTTCATATCATAGAGGGATCCACAATATAAATGTAACATTAGACGTATTTAGACGTTGTTATAAATGACCCTCAGATTAAATCAGAAACATCTCTAGATATTTATTGTATTTCCAGAACAGTAGAGAAATATCTGAGCCAGGAAAAAGCTGAGCCCCCACATAATCCAGGCCACACTGAGATGTATTATACTGAAGTGTATAAAAGGGGGGGGAGAAGCTGACATCTAGTACATTGTCCCCTGTCCTACACCATGCTTCATGATCCTGCGCTCTACAGACACCCGCTCCTGTTCTGTGCTATATTGGGGGCCTCTGTCCTACACCATGCTTCATGATCCTGAGCTCTACAGTCACCCGCTCCTGTTCTGTATTATAGTGGGGTCCCCTGTCCTACACCATGCTTCATGATCCTGAGCTCTACAGTCACCCGCTCCTGTTCTGTGTTATATGGGGGTGCTCTGCATTATTTGGGAGCCTCATTCACAGACCTCTACTCTCAGCACACACCAGGACTGCCCTGTTACTTGTACTGATTCTGTATGTGACACATTGTAGATCCCAGAATCCTCCTCCAGCCTGTCATCTGCTCCTAGCCAGGACTGTTGAGGATTATGAATATTTTTAGGATGGAGACATCATTATCGGAGGAGTTTTATTAATTCATTTGACGCACAGAACCATCTTGTTAATTATATCTGTTTGAGGTAAGTGTGAATGTCTCTGGTGAGTGTTGAGGGGCTCTCAGGTCCACGTCTTCTGGACACCACAGATCCTGTATCCATGAGATCTCTGAGACATTAGACAATGTTATATCCCCGCTCACATGCTGCCTCTTCATGGTGTGCATATAGTATCACAGCGATATCAGGAATTCTCTCAGATGTTAGTGACTTCTATACATTGACGGCTGTAACAGTCTATACCAGAGCCGCTGTCTACTGGACATGGTCACTGGGGGTCGGAGGTCATTTCCACCTTGACTGGTAAAATGTTGTATGTATGTATTTTCGACAATGTAATTTTGGACTGCAGCTGTCACTCAATAGTTAAAATCAATCTGTAGTACAAGAAATCTCAGTGTATCTCTGGTCTTAATGTCAAAGTGAAGAAATCTCTACATAGAGATGTAATTGTTCATAGTCGGAGGTTTGGCAGAAGAAAGTTCCCATATATGTGATCGTCCGGGTAAATTCCTGTTCTGTTCCAGTGCCGCGTTTACTAATATTTATAATTGTTAAGGATCTGCCAGGCACAGCTTCTGTATCCACGCCCATAGGTAATCAGCCTGCACCTGAGTCTATGTCTCTGAGACTGACTCCATCTTCCACCACTCAGGATGGCAGGCTTAGGAGTGGGAGAGCCTATCGCAGCCTGGCCACACGGACCTAGCTCCCGCCCTCTGTCTATTTATAGCTGCCTTTCCTGTTCCTCCTTGCTTGTGATTCTTCTCGTTTTGTTTCCTGGCCCTGCTGCAGCTTCTTGTACCATTTGTCCCTGCTTCATATTGACCCTGGCTTACTGACTACTCTCCTGCTCTGCATTTGGTACCTCGTACAGGATAAATGCCAGAGGCTATATGTGCAACGTCAACGTTTCGGTCGTATGACCTTCGTCGGGCACTAGAAAAATATGTACAAATAATTATAGCATATCTTGAGTTTGACGAGCTGTCACATAGTTTACATCATAACATCACATAATATGTCATATATACACTAGATGTAGTGTAGAATATATAACTGGGTCAATCTTAACATATTTATTCTTTACAAAAATAAGGCTATGAAATTGACATGAAGATTAAAAACAATGGGAGGAAACAGTTGCACATACCCCAGGTACATTCACCACACTGGGGGGAGCGCCAGATGACTATAGGGAGATGGCTGATGTTCTAGGTAGTCGTATACATTCAGGTATGTATAATATCGTGCATATCGTTCGGATCAACCCGAAAAATATCTAGACAGACGTTCCTGAGCACACCTAAGAGGGGTACCTTCCCCTGCAGAAGCTGTCTCCAATGTTCCCATATTATTAAAGGGGATAAAATCCACCATCCATCATCCGGTCAGAGTATTCCGATTAAAGAATATTTCGATTGCAACACCAATTACGTGGTCTATATGATCAAATGTCCCTGTGGATTAGCCTACGTAGGTGAGACCACGCAACGGATCAAAGACAGAATCAGTCAACACAAGTCCAATATTAGATGCGGCAAAACACTACTTCCCATCCCTGCACACTTTGCCCATCACAAACACAATATTTCCCAACTCATGTTCCAAGTCATTGAACACGTTCCAGCACATAGAAGAGGGGGGACAGGATCAACCTATTGAAACGCAGAGAGGCCTACTGGATACATAAACTCCAGACACTAGAACCAAGGGGTCTCAATAGGGAGTACGAGATCAGCAGCTTCCTATAAACAGTGTTAGAAAACTTGACGTTCCACCACCTACTAGCTAGTTAACTAAGATGTTATACCTCAACTGCAACTCTGTTTATCCATCTCAATGTACCACCCCTCCTGATTCTATGTATATATCCCATTGTCCAGGTATAAATGTATTATACAGTTATTCTATAATTGACATTGACATAACCTACATCTGTTTTGATCCCAGACTCGATGATTCCCTCTGAGCCTGCATGTACTACAAGGGATCCTTACTCCAACTACTTACGCATCATCTCTATTGACACGGTATCCTTTTACAATAGGGCGTACTAGAGCCAACCAGTTCATTATCTACCTAATACTGAAAATTGTCTAAGACTGTACTACCAGGCACATACACAAGATGGCGCCATAGTACAATTCAGCATTACTTTGCTGAACATTTCGTAAAATAGAGTCTTTTATGATTATAAAGACCCCCACCTAAAAATCCTTCTACTATCTAGTCTACAATATGGCTTTTGATATCTTTAATGTGCCCAACAAGGAGGCAGCGATCTCCCTTCATTTGAGATACCCATCCACTCTGGGCATGCACGTGCGTTCCACGCTTTGCTAACCACACGCGGTGGAACGCACGGCCATCTTGACCGATGCGTTCCACCCAACTAGACACGCCCCCCCCCCCCTCACAGCACTTAAAACCAGGAAGTGACCAGGGATTATCAGCGCCCATGAAGAGCGGTAAGCCGCCGAATACGATTCATAGCAGCGCTACAACGCATTATAGATTCAGATCCATCCAGTCCCCAGTACGGCTCAGGTAAGGAACATATCATCAGAGTTTATGGAGGTGTCTTCACTCCATTGTATAAACCCACCCCTTCTTTGGACTAGTGGAACTCCGCTTATACAGTTAATCCTTGTCTGTTTCGTTTGTCATACTTATACTGCATGCCCTGAAATTATTTCTGTGATGCTTTCTAGTCTGCGATGTTTGTGATTGATAAAATGTACCTCCAGAATGTTCTTTTAAAGGGACCACCACCTGGAGAGGCGCTCAATGACCGTACTCATGATTACACAATCATGGGTTCCATGAAGACATGTGCACCCCCTGCTTCCATTATTGCCACTCCACCACAATAAGCTCTCCTCTGCCATCCCGCTGTATTCATATTTATGCCTTAACAAGTTACGTAGATCATCATTGACAAATGGTACCCTGCCTATCGAATATACGCACGATATTATACATACCTGAATGTATACGACTACCTAGAACATCAGCCATCTCCCTATAGTCATCTGGCGCTCCCCCCAATGTGGTGAATGTACCTGGGGTATATGCATAGCCTTATTTTTGTAAAGAATAAATATGTTAAGATTGACCCAGTTATATATTCTATACTACATCTAGTGTATATATGACATATTATGTGATGTTATGATGTGAACGATGTGACAGCTCGTCAAACTCAAGAGATGCTATAATTATTTGTACATATTTTTCTAGTGCCCGACGAAAATCTTACGACCGAAACGTTGACGTTGCACATATAGCCTCTGGCATTTATCCTGAGAATCAAATAAATATAATTTTTGAAACACAAGCAAGGTGTGCCGACTACAATTCTTAACCTACATCCGGGTTGGGACCCTACCTCGAGCACCCAAAGATACCGGTGCTATCTGAACACAACCATAGTGGTACCTCGTACACTCCTGGTTTGACTCGGCTCGTTCACTACTCTTGTTGCTCACGGTGTTGCCATGGACAACTGCCAATTTTCCCTTGCTTCTGTGTACCTTTGTCTGTTTGTCTGTCATGCACTTATTGAGCGTAGGGACCGTCGCCCAGTTGTACCCCGTCGCCTAGGGCGGGTTGTTGCAAGTAGGCAGGGACTGAGTGGCGGGCAGATTAGGGCTCACTTGTCTGTTTCCTTACCCCCATCATTACAATAATAGTGAGTGTCGGCCTATGCTGCATCAGGACAGGTCACTGTCTACTATCTTAGAGAGAGGGATTAAGGTGGTGGCCGGGGAATCAACTACCTTAGGACAGAAGCGTTCCCAATAGTCCAACAAGAACCGCTCTGATCGTCACATAAAGGTTATAAAACGTGGGAACAAGATACTGAATATAAACCGTGGAAACTTTCTCCACATCAGTCCAGGCTATAAATGAGGATAGGAAACACAACATCTCTCCTTACATTACTGGTAATTCTAGGATCGTGGTATATGTGACTGTTACTGATGTCACCTCCAGTATGTGGGGTGTACGACACGTGTTCTGACCGTGCGAATACATAAATCTATCTGACATTACAAATACCTCTGCCGTGTCCTGACCTTTTACTTTAAAGTGTAAAGAAACTTTCAAAAAAACGATGACATCAGAAGGTTTGATCAGTGGGGTTTGAGCACTCAGGTGAGTCCTGTGCCGCTTTGTTTCATTTCCGCTCTGCTCGGCATTCCTCAGAAAGCCGAGTGAGTCCGAACAGTTCCCGCTCGGCTTTTTGAGGAAAGCCGAGCATTAACAAAGTGGCACAGCGCTCATCTGAGTGCTCGGACACCACCGATCAAAACTTCTGAAGTCATTATGACATGTCAATAGGTTTTTGAAATTGCAGGTCCCCTCTAAGTCACGGTGATAATATTACTGGATTTTCTTTTAAAGCCATTGAGACAGGGAGGTTTTCGAGCAGAGGTGGAGACCCTAGTTGTGCCCTGTGTAGTAGGGAGACCTGATGGATCTTTATCCTGACGACCCGTGCTCTGAACAGCCGGAATTACAGACGAGATCTGATTCTACATTATTATAGAAACAAATATTAAATGTTGAAATATGTTCAGATGGAAGGTCATTCAGTGTTATGTATATATTGGGGATATAACAAGTGATCACATGGAATACAATGATTTTACAATGTCGCATTGTTTAACCCCTTAATGACCCGGTCTGAAAAGACCTTAAAGTGTAACTAAACTTCTGACATGTCATAGTGACAGGTCAGAAGTTTTGATCAGTGGGGGTCTGAGCACTGAGATCCCACCAATCACTAGAATGAAGCGGTGGAAGCGCTCGGGTGAGTGCTAAGCTGCTTGATTTCTGATTGTCTTCTCTCGGAAAGCTGATGTAGAGGTGTACGAACTCAATGGAAAGTCTATGGGCCTGTACACCATTGGATCAGCTTTCCGAAAAAAGTTGATGAGAAACTAAATGGCTCAGCGCTCACCCGATCACTTTTGCGACTTCTTTCTAGCGATCAGTGGGGGTCTCAGTGCTCGGACCCTCAATGATCAAAACTTCTGACCTCTCACTATGACAGTTCGGAATTTTGTTGAAGGTTTAGTTACCCTTTAATGACCTGCTGCATGTTTTTGTTTCTCTGTTTTTTTTTCTTTTTGTATTGTTGTAGCTGTATGACGCCTGGTTTTATGCGGGAGAAATTGTATATATTTTTTTTCTGTGCAGTTTGAGGCTACAAATAAAATACTGTGTAATTTATATAATTTATTTTTGTGGTGTTAATACAGGAAAAAAGTGATTTTCGGCGTTTTTTTTTCTATTCTGTTCAAGTTTCACACTAAATAATCTCTGTACGTTTTTGTTTTTGTTTTATGTAACATAGGGACAATAAAAATATATTTTATACTAAATAAGAACTTTTTGTGGACATTTCTATAATATTTTTTGCTAATTTTTTGGAGTACTGCCTTTTTAGTAACTTTATTTTATACTTATAATGTATTAGCGTTCTCCTGTATTATCTATTATACTGTCACTATAATGTGTCCTAACAGCAGACTTACAGAACAGACTGCCCTGGGGTCCTTACTAGGTCCCCAGAACTGACTGATTATAGTTCTCTCAGACTCCAATCATGTGACCGTGTTTCCAATGACACAATCAAATGGGGGAGTCCCTTTTGATCATGCCGCAGTCACGGACCACAGCAATCAGAGGGTTAATAACTGGGTTTGGCATTTCCCCCAGTCCCAGCTGTATTCAGGAGGCTCCTCTAAGAACAGTAGAATTTAGTAACAGGTCCTGCTTAGATAATCAGCGCTCATTGGAGCACTCATAAGTCTTTTGGCGTCGCTGTAGAATCTGGACCTGCACCGCACGCCATCAGTAGACAGTGGGCGGTCAGGAACGGGTTAATGGCACATGACACTTAGTTGTTTCCGCCCTGTGAGTATATGTACATCTGTATGAATTTTACTAATCACGCACATGCTACATCTAAGGATGGGTTTTGCCTGAATCGTGTAAGCGGTTCATCTGTTGAATCGTATCTTCTGCTTCCTGTAATGACTTTATCCTCATGTGCTGGTTAATCCTTGTTATTTATTCATTTCTGCTGGGCTTTGTGGTACCTCACTAGTTGTACATCGAGCACATGGAGGACATAATGTATTGGAAGTGAATTGTCTGGGTTGGGGAGATGATTATTATTTTTTATATTATATATATTTTCTTTGCTCCAATACAAATGTGAAATGAATTGAGCTAATAATTCCTGTGTAGTCGGATCCTGCAGTCATACGTTCCTCTCCTGCCCCTAGGTATGAGACTCCAGAGCTCTTTTCTTTGGAAATATTCCTTCCCTCCTGTTAACAGGCTTACTCAGGGGCGGATTAAGGGTAATATGGGCACTGGGCTGTTCAAAAAGTGTGGGCCCCATCCAGGCCATCCACACACTAAGGCTCGGGAGCTCTGCAGATAACCAAGGCCGGACCCTCAGCAATCCAGACTCCCAAATCTGTGCGCTCACTCAGCAGCACCCCTACATGCACACATATAGAAACATTTACCATTTTTGCACCTTCCTGTGGATCTCCCTTTAGTCACTTCACCTGCCTGTACCCTCATAGTCACTCGCCAAATCCTAGAACTCTCCTTCTTGTGTTCTCCTACCAATGAACACACTTAATGGAGTTGGCCACGAAAATAATGTATCACCTATCCACAGGATAAATGTATGATCGCTACAAGTCTGACCGCTGGTATCCCAAGCGATCACAGGACCGATGGCCCCCTTTCCCCCATTTAAATGGAGCGGTGGTCATGTGTGAACACTATGGATTCATTCATTATCTATGTGACTCACAGAGCTATTTCTGTCAGTAACTGATTGCTACCGGGCCTGACAACAGCGATACAAAATCATCCGCAGTCTGCTGGGGACTCTGCGTCACTGTGGAGCCCTAACCTTAGTGTTAGTTATAAGAAAATAGCTTCAACAGTTGCCTAAAGAGGACGTCCCTTCTCCCGTCATGTTTTTTATAGTATAAATTGTATTCCCCATGAAAAATAATATTCTGCAGCATCTTTTCTTAGAATTCTATGTCATTCCTCTGTTATTCCTCCTAAAAAGTGTTATAAAGAAGTTGACAACTTGGTGTTAACAGTAATTATTTACTAAAACCGACATATCAGGAGAGGCCACAGGAAATCTTTACATCCAGAGTTGTAAGGGGAAGTTTGGGCAGTATCTGCACTGTCTGCAGGGCCGGCTCCAGATTTATGTGGGGGTTTAGCTGACAGAGGGCCCATCTCCAACCCACTATACTGTATGTCCACGTACTGCTCATTATGTTATAGCAATGATTTCCATCCAGTGGCTCTGTTGGCGTTAAGAGCGTGAAAAGTGCAGGATACAATATTAGAAGACTTCAGAGTGTCAGAGCAATCAATGCCCTTGTGATTCATGACATCTATTCGGACCAAATCAATTTTGAGAAATTTGCTCATCTCTAGTCGCAGGTTATTGGTTGCGAGGCAGGAACTTCTTACAATGTTTACAGTTTTTATTTGTCAGGATTTGTTCACTAGTAAATTGTTAATTGATTCACCTAAAAATCTGAATCCCTGACTTGGTTGGATTTAGATCTGTTGAGGATGTCAGGTCTCAGAAGATTCAGCAGTTAAAGTTTTTGTCTGAGACTAGTGGAAATGGTCTCAGGATTCAGCACCTGTTGAATGGGGATGAGCTGCAATACCAGACACAGCCCATGGATAAAAGAGGCGCTATTACTAAAAATTAAAAACCAGACAATTTTTTCATATTTTCGACAACCAGCTTAAGTTTGTGATGGACTTTCGGCTTTGGTGGGATCTGCATACAATATGATGTTGCTCATGTTTTATAGTGTGTTATTGCTGGAAATTTTCACTGAAATTGTGTCCTCACTATCTCATGTTCAGCTATAGGAGGTGCGGATGTAGCAGGTGAAACTGAGCCCTGGTGCCTGAGGGGCCCAAAGACCCTGCTGCCACATTAGAGACACCAATATTATTTGTTACAAGTTTTGCAATGTTTCCAGGAGCCTCAACTCACACCCCTGCCAATGTCCATACATAATGATAATTCAGCTATACACATGTAATTACTGTCAGCCAAACGGCCAGACATTCAGAGAACAGATATTCCCCCTAACCCCCCATAATCATGAACAATGCGAGTGACCAAGTGCGCAAGTTTATTTCAATAGAGAGAGGGTAATAAGCCACTGCCGGACTCCTCATGACTCCCAGGAACTCAGAACATAGGACCGGACATGTTGGCTGTTGGGCTGTCTCCATTTGCATTGGATCATAAACCTGTTCCACTGATATTGACAGGTTTGGATATTATTTCTCTAGTCTATATAAAATGTATGTCCGGCTCTCCACAGACATCGGAGACAGATGATTTAGAAAGTGATACCCCTCAAATTGTAATCAGAGCACTTAAAAGGAGAATGCCATAGATATGATGTTATCCATACACACCATAAAAAAATAGTAATCGTCATGTCGAAGTTTGTTTGTTTGCTGTCTGAGATGATGTCAGTATTGATGGGCCGGTTTAGATATTTGTTGGGACTTCTCACCAATTTCATCAGAATTGGCTATGGCTCTTATGTCTATGGGGTCTGACAGAATCAGATCTGACCAGATGCATGTCCAATACTGTTTTTCTCTAGAATATTAGTGAGATAATAGTGAGATAACTTGGCCGTCTTTACATCACGTTAGTCCCCAACATTTATCAACATTTATAAATGTGTTCTTTGTGCTTCATAAACCAGACCGAGATCAATGAAGTGCACTTTTGGTCTCCGTCAGGCTGATATACATGAGTGTACCTTATGTTTGAAGGATGGAATAGCGCACTACTCTATTCTGAAGGATGCCATGCAAAACAAATACTGTGCGGCATACTGTTTTTTTTTTTACATGGGAGCCTATGGGTGATGGATGTCACTGTATAGAATACATTCCAAGTATATGTTAAACGTATACGTGGGGAAGGTCTCAACCTCACTGTCCATATATGCCGGAGTCCCCAGGCAGGGCATCGGAGGCACTGGGGAAGATCCAGACATCACTATCCACATATAGACAGGGACATGAGGAGCTTCCCCAGATACAGCACTTCAGGTATTGCTCTGCCCGGGAATACAGGTGACATATCACACTGTATGCCTATACAGTGGGATACATTGCAGCCTTCCATCACAGATATATTGCGAGACAACTCCCCCGTATACCTCTGACAGAAGGCCAACACGCAATGTGAAGAGGGCTTTAAAAGCACATTCCTGGAAAAACTTCTACACTGTGTTATGACCAGTGCAGGACCTCAAAGGGAGATAAAAAGACACCAAGAAGAGAATCTCTGAATCGCGGATCACCCCCTCAGGCATAACAACAAAATTATCTGTTCTTGCTACAGTTTTTTATTGGAAGAAATGTCTATGTTTGTGCAAAGTTTCACGTTTATGGTTTTAGCAATTCTCTTAAGTTCAGGTTTAGTTAAAGGATAACATGTAGATAGTGGACAGAGGCCGAAATTTACTACGCAGGCTCACAGGGAGACATTAATATAATCCACAAATAATCTACAGCCCCACACAGATCAGTAAAGGGTGACTTTGTGAAAGTTTGATGAATATGTGAAACGTCTTTGGAGTTTATATAGCGAGGTGAGCAGAAGCAAGATGGATATTTGTCCCCGGGGACCACGTGCAATTCAATTTAAGAGGTTTAGCCAGATTAAGGGTCAAATTGTTAAGGATCTGCCAGGCACAGCTTCTGTATCTACGCTGATAGGTAATCAGTCTGCACCTGCTTCTATGTCTGTGAGACTGACTCCATCTTCCACCACTCAGGATGGCAGGCTTAGGAGTGGGAGAGCCTATCACAGCCTGGCCAGACGGAGCTAGCTCCCGCCCTCTGTCTCTTTATACCTGCCTTTCCTGTTTTTTCTTGCTTGTGATTCTTCTCTGTTGGTTTCCTGGCCCTGCTGCAGCTTCTTGAACTATTTGACCCTGCTTCATATTGACCATAGCTTACTGACTACTCTCCTTCTCTGAGTTTGGTACCTCGTACACTCCTGGTTTGACTCGGCTTGTTCACTACTCTCCTGCTCTGCGTTTGGTACCTCGTACACTCCTGGTTTGACTCGGCTCGTTCACCACTCTTGTTGCTCACGGTGTTGCCGTGGGCAACTGCCCCTTTTCCCTTGCTTCTGTGTACCCTTGTCTGTTTGTCTGCGAGCACTTATTGAGCATAGGGACCGTCGCCCAGTTGTACCCCGTCGCCTAGGGCAGGTCGTTGCAAGTAGGCAGGGACTGAGTGGTGGGTAGATTAGGGCTCACTTGTCTGTTTCCTTACCCCCATTATTACATAATCACAAGCCTATATACCTAGTCTACCCTGGTCCCTCACACTACTATGGACCCCCTTGAGAACCTGGCTCAGCAAATGCAGGGTCTCTCCCTACAGGTCCAGGCCCTGGCTCAGAGGGTCAACCAGCCTGATGCTACCATGGTAGTGCCCCTCACCTCACCTCTTGAACCCCACCTCAAGTTGCCTGACCGGTTCTCAGGGGACCGGAAGACTTTTCTCTCCTTTCGGGAGAGTTGTAAGCTCTATTTTCGCTTAAAGCCCCACTCCTCAGGTTCTGAGAGCCAGCGGGTGGGTATAATTATGTCCCGGCTCCAGGAAGGGCCCCAAGAATGGGCCTTCTCCTTGGCTCCTGACGCCCCTGAACTTTCCTCCGTTGATCTTTTCTTTTCTGCTCTCGGACTCATTTATGACGGGACTGACAGGACTGCCTTTGCCGAGAGTAAGCTGGTGACCTTACGTCAGGGTAAGAGACCATTGAGGAGTATTGCTCTGACTTTAGGAAGTGGTGCATAGCTTCTCGGTGGAATGACCCTGACTTAAGGTGCCAGTTTAGGTTGGGTCTGTCGAACGCCCTGAAAGACCTGCTAGTTAGCTATCCCTCTTCTGACTCCCTAGACCAGGTTATGGCTTTAGCGGTACGACTTAAGCGACATCTCAGGGAACAACAACTTGAACGTTTTTGTGTTTTATCCTCTGACTCCCCCATGATGCCTCCCGAGGGTCCGTTGCTTCGTTCTTCCACGGAAGACTCGGAGGTACCTATGCAACTCGGGGCCTCCGTGTTGCCCCAACAACGTAGAGAGTTCCGCAGGAAGAATGGTCTCTGCTTCTACTGTGGGGATGACAAGCATCAAGTGAACACCTGTCCTAGGCGTAAGAATAAGCAGCCGGAAAACTTCCGCGCCTAAGTGATCATCGGGGAGGTTACTTGGGCGCACAGGTATTTCCCGTAAATATGAAACGTAATAAAATCTTGCTTCCCTTTCAGGTCTCTTTTGGGGGTAGGTCTGCTACCGGCAGTGCCTTCGTGGATTCAGGGTCTTCTGCTAATATCATGTCTGTGGAATTTGCTAGGTCTCTAGCTATGCCTTTGATTGATTTGCCTAAACCTGTCCCGGTAATGGGTATCGACTCCACTCCTCTTGCTAATGGTTATTTTACACAGCATACCCCTGTTTTAGAACTCCTTGTTGGCTCCATGCACTTGGAGCAGTGCTCTGTACTGTTGATGCAGGGATTATCGTCCGATTTGGTTTTAGGCCTTCCCTGGTTGCAGTTGCATAATCCCACGTTTGACTGGAATACTGGGGATCTTACCAAATGGGGTAATGAATGCTCGACGTCATGTTTTTCTGTTAATTCAATTTCTCCCCCTGAGGAGGTGAACACGCTACCTGAGTTTGTTCAGGACTTCGCTGATGTTTTCTCTAAGGAGGCCTCCGAAGTGTTACCTCCTCATAGAGAATACGATTGCGCTATCGATTTGGTACCAGGAGCTAAGCTCCCTAAGGGTAGGATATTTAATCTCTCTTGTCCCGAACGTGAAGCCATGAGAGAGTATATCCAGGAATGCCTGGCCAAGGGTTACATTCGCCCCTCTACTTCTCCGGTAGGTGCTGGCTTCTTCTTCGTAGGGAAGAAGGATGGTGGTCTTAGGCCATGCATTGACTACGTAGCTTGAATAAGGTCACTGTAAGGAACCAGTATCCCCTTCCTTTGATTCCTGATCTCTTTAATCAGGTTCAGGGGGCCCAATGGTTCTCTAAGTTTGATCTACGGGGGTCGTATAACCTTATCCGCATCAAAGAGGGGGATGAGTGGAAGACTGCGTTTAACACGCCCGAAGGTCATTTCGAATACCTCGTCATGCCCTTTGGGTTGTGTAATGCTCCCCCGGTCTTCCAGAATTTCATAAATGAGATTTTAAGAGATTACCTGGGGGTATTTCTTGTAGTGTACCTTGATGACATACTTGTGTTTTCCAAGGACTGGTCCTCCCACATTGAGCATGTCAGGAAGGTGCTCCAGGTCCTTCGGGAAAAATAACTGTTTGCGAAGACCGAAAAATTTGTGTTTGGGGTGCAGGAGATACCATTTTTGGGTCAAATCCTCACTCCTCATGAATTCCGCATGGACCCCGCCAAGGTCCAGGCTGTGGTGGAATGGGTCCAACCTGCCTCCCTGAAGGTGAGGTGTTACAGTGCTTCTTGGGGTTCGCTAATTATTACAGGAGATGTATTGCTAACTTCTCGGTCATCGCTATGATATTGGCAACCGCAAACTCTCAGCTATTAAATGGGCATTTGAAGAGTGGGCCACTTCCTGGAGTGGGCTAGGCACCAGGTAACGGTCCTTACCGACCACAAGAATCTGGTTTTCCTAGAATCTGCCCGGAGGCTAAACCCGAGACAAGCTCGATGGGCGCTATTTTTTACCAGATTCAACTTTTTGGTTACCTATAGGGCTGGGTCTAAAAATATTAAGGCTGATGCACTGTCGCGTAGCTTCATGGCCAGCCCTCCTTCGGAGGAAGATCCTGCTTGTATTTTGCCTCCAGGTATAATCATTTCCTCTATTGATTTTGATTTAGTCTCTGAAATTTCTGCTGATCAAGGCTCAGCTCCCGGGAACCTTCCTGAGAACAAGCTGTTTGTTCCCCTGCAATTCCGGCTAAGGGTACTTAGGGAAAATCATGACTCCGCACTATCTGGTCATCCAGGCATCCTGGGTACCAAGCACCACATTGCCAGAAACTATTGGTGGCCTGGGTTGCCTAAAGATGTTAAGGCCTACGTCGCCGCTTGTGAGGTTTGTGCTAGGTCCAAGACTCCCATGTCCCGACCAGCGGGCTTACTATGTTCTTTGCCCGTTCCCTAGAGACCTTGGACCCATATCTCAATGGATTTTATCACCGATTTGCCTCCATCTCAAGGCAAGTCGGTGGTGTGGGTGGTAGTAGACCGCTTCAGTAAGATGTGCCACTTTGTGCCCCTCAAGAAACTACCCAATGCTAAGACGTTAGCTACCTTGTTTGTCAAACACATCCTGCGTCTCCATGGGGTCCCTGTCAATATTGTTTCTGATAGAGGGGTACAATTTGTTTCTTTGTTTTGGAGAGCCTTCTGTAAAAAGTTGGAGATTGATCTGTCCTTCTCCTCTGCCTTCCATCCTGAAACGAATGGCCAAACTGAGAGGACTAATCAGTCTCTAGAACAATATTTAAGGTGTTTTATCTCTGACTGTCAATATGATTGGGCCTCATTCATTCCCCTCGCTGAATTTTCCCTTAACCCCTTAAGGACACAGCCTGTTTTGGCCTTCAGGACACAGCCGATTTTTTCAAATCAGACATATTTCACTTTATGTGGTAATAACTCCGGAATGCTTTTACCTATCCAAGCGATTCTAAGATTGTTTTCTCGTGACACATTGGACTTTATGTTACTGGCAAAATTTGCTCGATACATTAAGTATTTAATTGTGAAAAACACCAAAATGTAGCGAAAAATTGCAAAAATTTGCATTTTTCTAAATTTATATGTATCAGCTTGTAAGACAGATGGTAATACCACACAAAATTGTTGCTAATTAACATCACCCATATGTCTACTTTAGATTGGCATCGTTTTTTGAACATCCTTTTATTTTTCTATGACATGACAAGGCTTAGAACTTTAGCAGCAATTTCTCACATTTTCAAGAAAATTTCAAAGGGCTATTTTTACAGGGGCCAGTTCAGATGTGAAGTGGATTTTAGGGCCTTATATATTAGAAACCCTCGATAAGTCACCCCATTTTAAAAACTTCACCCCTCAAAGTATTCAAAACAGCATTTAGAAAGTTTCTTAACCCTTTAGATGTTTCACAGGAATTAAGGCAAACTAGATGTGAAATGTTCAAATTTCTTTTTTTTTTTGCAGAAATTCATTTTTCATCTATTTTTTTTGTAACACAGAAAGTTTTACCAGAGAAACGCAACTCAATATCTATTGCCCAGATTCTGCAGTTTTTAGAAATATCCCACATGTGGCCCTAGTGCGGTAATGGACTGAAGCACCGGCCTCAGAAGCAAAGGAACACCTAGTGGATTTTGGGGCCTCCTTTTTATTAGAAAATATTTTAGGCTCCATGTCGGATCTGAAAGGCTCTTGCGGCACCAAAACAGTGGAAATCCCCCAAAAGTGACACAATTTTGGAAACTATACCCCTTGAGGAAATTATCTAGGGGTATAGTGAGCATTTTGACCCCGCAGGTTTTTTGCAGAAATTATTGGAAGTAGGCCGTGAAAATAAAAATCTACATTCTTTCAAAGAAAATGTAGGTTTAGCTAATTTTTTCTAATTTCCACAATCACTAAAAGGAGAAAATGCACCACTACTTTTGTAAAGCAATTTCTCCCGAGTAAAACAATACCCCGCATGTGGTCATAAACGGCTGTTTGGACACACGGCGGAGCTTAGAAGGGAAAGAGCGCCATTTGGCTTTTGGAGCTCAAATTTAGCAGGAATGGTTTGCGGAGACCACGTCGCATTTGCAAAGCCCCTAAGGGACCAAAACAGTGAAAACACCAAAAAAGTGACTCCATTTAGGAAACTACACCCCTTGAAGAATTCATCTAGGGGTGTAGTGAGCATTTTGAACCCACAGGGGTTTCATAGATTTTATTAGAATTGGGCAGTGAAGATAAAAAAAATCCTGTTTTTCCAATAAGACGTAGCTTTAGCTCAACATTTTTCATTTTCTCAACAAATAAAGGAATAAAAGAACCCCAACATTTGTAAAGCAACTTCTCTGGAGTACGGCAATACCCCATTTGTGGTCATAAACTGCTGTTTGGGCACACGGCAAGGATCAGAAGAGAAGGAGTGCCATTTGGCTTTTGGAGCACAGATTTTGCTGGATTGGTTTCTTGACACCATGTCACTTTTGCAAAGCTCCTAAGGTGTCAGTACAGTGGAAACTCCCCAAAAGTGATTCCATTCACAAAACTACACCCCTTGAGGAGTTCATCTAGGGGTGTAGTGAGCATTTTGACCCCACAGGTGTTTCATAGATTTTATTAGAATTGGGCAGTGAAAATAAAAAAAATCCTTTTTCTTCAATAAGACGTAGTTTTAGCTGAAAATGTTTCATATTCTCAACAAATAAATGTAAAAGAGCACCACAACACTTGTAAAGCAACTTCTCCTGTGTATGACAATACCACATATGTGGTCATAAACTGCTGTTTAGGCACAGAGTAGGGCACAGAAGGGAAGGAGCGCCATTTGGCTTTTGGAGTACAGATTTTGCTGGATTGGTTTCTGGGCGCTATATCGCATTTGCAAAGTCCCTGTGGGACCAAAACAGTGGATCCCCCCCAGAAGTGACCCCATTTTGGAAACTACACCCCTCAAGGTATTCACCTAGGGGTGTAGTGAGCATATTAACCCCACAGGTGATTGGCAGAAATTGGTGTGCACGTGATGTTGCAGAGTGAAAATGGTTTTTCAATAGATATGCCAATATCCAGCTTGTGTCACTGGAGACACACACCCCAAAAATTATTAAAAGGGTTCTCCCGGGTATGGCGATGCCATATATGTGGAAGTAAACTGCTGTTTGGGCACACTGTAGGGTTCAGAAGGGAGGTAGAGCCATTTGGCTTTTGGAGCGTGGATTTTGCTTGGTAGTAGTTTTGTTTGGAGTCTTACTGGTGTTTCCGTTTATAATGTGGGGGTACATGTAAGGCGGGCGGAGTATATAAGGGGCATAGTCAGGTGGTATAGTGGGGTAAAAAAAAAATATAAAAATAATCCATAGATGTGTGTTATGCTGTGACACAATCCTTTCTGCACAGGCCGGTGTCGCACTAATAAATGGTCTTTACTTATCCCCCTTTTGGTCCGCACTCGGCACCTTTGAAGTTTGGGGAATTTTGCTGGGAAGTGTTGTCCTGGTATAATACGGGCACCCTCGCTTCCAGCAGATATGTTTGGGCCCTCCCCTTCCTGGATCCCTAATTTTAGGGGCCTTGATAATTTGCTACTTGAAACAGAAGAAATGTTCCCCTCGGGCTGCACAACTGCATATTTTTATTTCCTGGCTTATTGGTGCCTTGACTAATTTTATTTTTTCATAGACGCAGTGGTATGAGGGCTGTTTTTTTTTGCGAAACGAGCTGTAGTTATTATTGGTACAATTTTGGGGTACATGCAACTTTTTGATCACTTGTTATCCTTTTTTTTTGGGTGGCAAGGTGACCAAAAAACAGCAATTCTGCCATATTTTTTTAGTTCTTTTTATACAGCGTTCGCCACGTGTTATAAATTACATGTTACCTTTATTCTGCGGGTCAGTCCGATTCCGGTGATACCTAATTTATAGCACTTTTTATGTTTTCCAACTTTTTGCACAATAAAATAACTTTTGTAAAGAGAATGGATTTTTTCTGTCGCCAAGTTGTGAGAGCCATAACGGTTTTAAATTTTTCGTCGGCGGAGCTGTATGAGGGCTTGTTTTTAGTGAGACGAGTTATAGTTTTTATAGACACCATTTTTAGGTACATGCGACTTTTTGATCACTTTTTATTTCAATTTTTGGAAGACAAAGTGACCAAAAAATAGCAATTATGTCAGTATTTTTTAGTTATTTTTTTTACGGCGTTCACTGTGCGGAATAAATAACATAATATTTTTATAGCTCAGGTCGTTACGGTCGCAGCGATACCAAATATGTATGGTTTTATTATTTTTTTCAATAATAAATGACTTGATAAGGGAAAAAGGGCGATTGTGTTTTGTGTTATTATTTGAAACTTTTATTGTATTTTTTACAACTTTTATTTTTACTTTTTTGACACTTTTTTTGACACTTTTCTTTAGTCCCACTAGGGGACATGAAGGTCCAACAGTTTGTTTGATGTTCTAATACATTGCACTACCTATGTAGTGCAATGTATTAGAACTGTCAGTTGTTCACTGACAGCAAGCCGATCAGGCTCCGCCTCTGGGCGGGGCCTAATCAGCTTACGTAATGGCAGACAGGAGTCCATTGTTAGGGCTCCTGTTGCCATGGTAGCAGTCGCCAGCCTTGCCATCGCGTGGCAAGGCTGCCGATTTGCTACAAACCTCTAGGATGCAGCGATCACAATGGATCGCTGCATCGTAGGGGTTAATGCCAGGAATCGGAGCTAGCTCCGGTTCCTGGCGATAGATCGGGTTGTCCGCTGTAACATACAGCGGATACCCACTGCTGATGACGCCGGCTCAGCTTCTGAGCTGGAAGCTGAGCCGGCGCCATCTTGCCGATGGTACCGGAGGCCTCCTGGGCCCCGCCGACGACGGGGCATAGGAGGATTCCATTGCTGGCGGACCGGGAGGTAAGCATTAGCCCTCCGATCGCCTTTGCAGCCACCGGCAACCCAGCGATCATGTTGCTGGGGCGCCGGTGGCTATAAACTCCTCACATGCTGCGATCGCTATTCAACGCAGCATGTGAGGGGTTAATCGGTCGGATCGGAGGCTAGCTCCGGTCCTGGCCGATACCTCAGGGTGCCAGCTGTAACATACAGCTGTCACCAGGCGGTGATGTCGCTGGCTCAGCTCCTGAGCCAGCTTCATCTCCATGACGTACAGTTACGTCAAGATGCGGGAACAGTCCATCTCCCATGACGTAACTGTACGTGATTTTGCGGGAAGGGGTTAATAACCGGGTCAGTAACTCGTCAGGGGTCTCCCCCTTTTTCTGTAATTTTGGGTTTAATCCACGTTTCTCCTCCCTTTCACCTGGTAGTTCCAACAATCCCGAGGTAGATGTCGTTCATCGGGAACTGTGCACTGTCTGGGCCCAGGTTCAGAAGAACCTAGAGGTGTCCCAGAGCATACAAAAAACTCAGGCAGATAGAAGACGTTCTGCTAACCCCTTGTTTATGGTCGGGGATCTGGTGTGGCTATCGTCAAAGAACTTGCGCCTTAAAGTCCCGTCCAAGAAGTTTGCTCCCCGGTTTATAGGGCCGTACAAGGTCATTGAAGTCCTCAATCCTGTCTCCTTCCGACTGGAGTTGCCCCCATCTTTTCGAGTACACGACGTGTTTCATGCCTCCCTCCTTAAACGCTGCTCCCCGTCCTTGGCTCCCTCGAGGAAACCTCCTGTCCCCGTTCTCACGCCTGAGGGGGTAGAATTAGAGGTGGCCAAGATTGTGGACAGCAGGATGGTCCAAGGCTCCCTCCAGTACCTGGTCCATTGGAGAGGATACGGGCCTGAGGAGAGGACTTGGGTACCCGCCCGGGATGTTGACGCTGGGGTATTGGTCAGGAGGTTCCACCTTCGTTTCCCCAATAAACCAGGTCCATCTAGAAAGGGTCCGGTGGCCCCTCATAAAAGGGGGGGTACTGTTAAGGATCTGCCAGGCACAGCTTCTGTATCTACGCCCATAGGTAATCAGTCTGCAGCTGCTTCTATGTCTGTGAGACTGACTCCATCTTCCACCACTCAGAGTGGGAGAGCCTATCACAGCCTGGCCAGACGGAGCTAGCTCCCGCCCTCTGTCTATTTATACCTGCCTTTCCTGTTCCTCCTTGCTTGTGATTCTTCTCGTTTGGTTTCCTGGCCCTGCTGCAGCTTCTTGAATTATTTGACCCTGCTTCATATTGAAACATACCGTTCGGCCAATACCGACGAATTAGAAAGAACTGTTCAGATGATGTAACCTTTGACCAAGAATGTAAGATTTTAAACCAGAGATTTTTGGAGAAAGGCTTCCCCAAGAGTCTCATTAAAGGTGCAGAGTCCAAAGCCAGGAGTCTTACACAAAAAGAATGCATTCAAGTAAAACACACAAATACCAAGAATAAATCAAGTCATAAAATGGTTAAAACAAACTTCATTACTGCATTCACAAAAGGGAGCAATACCATCGCTACCGTTCTCCAAAAACATTGGCATATTTTGACCAATGACCCCTTTTTAAAACCACTAATACCAGCCAAACCCAATATCACATATAGACGGGCGAAAACTATCCAAAATATAATAGCCCCTAGTAGACTGCGGAAAATAAATACATCTAACCCGAGCCTAACGAGAGATTTGAAGGGCTCTTACCGATGTGGCCAAAATAGATGTCTATGCTGCAATAACATCACAAATAAATGCAGAGAATACTTCTCAACAACGACCGGGGAAAAATTCATAATAAAAGACTTTCTAAATTGCGGGAGCTCCTATATCGTTTACCTGCTTGAATGCACTTGTAATCTCCAGTATGTAGGTCGGACCACACAAACTCTGAGAAACCGTATAAATAAACACAGGTTCAATGTCACTAAGGGTTTTTTAAAACAAAGCGTGTCCCGCCATTGCATGTACAAACATAAATGTAATTTTTCAAATATCAAGGTCACACCTATCGAACAGATACCATTAGACCTACCAGACAGATTCACCAGACTAAAGCAAAGAGAGAATTTTTGGATTTACAAATTAGAAACTCTACATCCGAAAGGTTTGAATGACCTCACGGAGTCCGCATTAGAATGAAGTAAAAATAATATCTAACAAAAATGAAACTAATCTCAAATAGAACAAACAAAAAACTATTTGTTAAAAAACAAATATATCCAAAATGCTCTGGAAGAATTAGAAATCAAGGTATCCGTATTCACGGAATATCTCTTTCCTCTCTGCATATATGAACCACCCTGTCCTTGTATAGTACAAGATTTTTACAAAATCGGATGGAAACAAATACATTATAACTACAAAAAGTTCATTTACAAATATTAATGCAAACTCATTCTATCTAAACATATAATCTACGGTCTAGATATATTATATTATTATAGTACATTGTTCTATCCTATTGGTAAAAATCTAGGGATCTATTATATTATTGTATAACATTATTCGATCATACCCCAACTTAATCACATTGTGTCCTCCAATCATAAAAGCAAAAAGCTTTCTTCTGATCACGGCATGCAATTTCTTCATTTTAGCTAACTATTGATTTATATTCAAACCAGTATTATCATGCTTTTATAATATCTATTTTAAATAAGGGCTCCCATCCAGTTTTAACTATTTAAATGTCCCTTCATATCCTTCCTATTACGGGTCGTTGACATTCACCATTCCTGGTACCTCGCTCCCCTTCCGATTCTTTTGTATCGAGGACCGTAGCTCCATGCGTTCCAACTGTGCGGTTCATTACAAGCTTTTGATCCATCCCGGCCTCCGTACTTGTTACGATCCGTGGTAACCAGGGACGCTTTTGACTCAGCAGCCCCTGGAGTTTACATCGCTACACTATTAAATGACCAAAACCTCAATTTATTACTAACCCTATGACTGTTGGTTAACCACAATTAGTTGTACAAACAAAGGTCAGCATTTTGGTCCGAAAAGTCCCTCTTATGTGGAACCTTGTTAATGACGTGTCAGTTTGTTTGCTGGCATAAACAATATATGTTTTTAAAAAAAAATTTAAACTCAAAACTTTTAAAACTTTTTAAAATTTGCAATCCTTTTGTCTGATATATACCCAATCATTATGTAAAAATGTTTTTAAATAATGTATCATGCTGATGTTTTTCTTTAGTTTTCTGTTTATATGACCTTTGACCTGATTGCTTTCTGGCGGTCTTTTTTCCTCGCCTTAGTGTATAAATAAGGCTGGAACCGCACAGTCTGCATTGGCCTGAGGAAGACGCCGATACGGCGTCGAAACGCGTAGCCTGTCAACATTGAATCCTTTTAATACTTTACCCACTGGAATGTTTGTGGATTATCTCTAACCAAGCAGCGCCGTTGGTCCCGTTTTTCTCAACCTAACCGCACTATAACACTGACAGCAAACATGTTTTGACTGTGACGTGGACCTGGCTGCAGCTTTCCAAGCCGTATTGACACCTTAAGGTGTCCACCACCCGAGGTAAGCGGAATCACCGCACTCACCATTTTTCTGATAATTATCAGATTCTCATTTGCGGCGCCGTGTCTCTTTTCTAATCTACCTGACATCATCATGTATAACACGCTTTTCTTCATTCTGGCGAGATCCCATTGATGCCACTTCTGGCGCTTTCGGGACACCCCCTACACGCAAAAGGCGTCACCTCTGATGCCGACACACACCATGTGATTCATTCCCGGAGTTTCCGGCGATCCATAAAATGGAGGTCGCTGCAATTACAGGCAGCGCCTCCATAGCGGTCCCCCGCATTCCATTGTGCCGTCACGCCATTCGTCCAGTATATTACAGGTAAGAAATGTATGGGATTGGAACATTAACTCTAACATGATTTAATATAATCTTTTCAACTCTGAACCCTCCATATCATTATCTTCTCAGATTAGCGACTTCTCCCTACTATAGTAATCCACACATTACTTTATAACATAGATATAATACATGTCTAAACACTAGACCTGTATTGATCTACTTTTTAAAGCTAATATCTCTTATCAGATCATAATATCCATGAGTACTACACATACTTTTAGTAACCATACCAAAGAAAAAGAGCTATATCGTCTAAGTATGCAAGAATATATAAATTTTATTAATAGAAAATAACATACATTTAAAAACACATCATAAAAAGACTCTAGTACTAATACTGTGGTATACAATACAGCACAGGACAGAATTAAACAACAGAGTGGTATATTAGGGCAGACCCAGATTCACTACCCATACAATAAAGTATATAGAGTATCTCATCCAAGTGGGTCATATACTGATAGTTCTCAAAGTCCTAATGTTTATGTGGCAACAATGGGTAAATACCTGGCCAAAATATAGTGACATAGGGAAAATCAGTAGTTGTATGGTGAGCAATTATAGTGATGCTGTCTTACCCATTAAAAAGTGAGAGTCTCACGATATGTCCGTGCTGAGAGGTCCACAGTACAACCCCAACGCGCGTTTCGCTATCTTTGGTTGCTTCCTCAGGGGGTACATTAAGCCCATAGTGTGTGTAGTCCTTTTATAGTGTGTGTACATAGAGAAATGAATCCATATTAGCACCGAGACAAGAGTCGGCGCTTGTCCGATGACGCGACCGGAAGAGAGGCATGCCCCACATCCGGCCCCGCATGCTGGAGCGCATATCCGGACTCCCGACAAGACAGCATCACTATAATTGCTCACCATACAACTACTGATTTTCCCTATGTCACTATATTTTGGCCAGGTATTTACCCATTGTTGCCACATAAACATTAGGACTTTGAGAACTATCAGTATATGACACACTTGGATGAGATACTCTATATACTTTATTGTATGGGTAGTGAATATGGGTCTGCCCTAATATACCACTCTGTTGTTTAATTCTGTCCTGTGCTGTATTGTATACCACAGTATTAGTACTAGAGTCTTTTTATGATGTGTTTTTAAATGTATGTTATTTTCTATTAATAAAATTTATATATTCTTGCATACTTAGACGATATAGCTCTTTTTCTTCGGTATGGTTCTATAATTATGGAGCAGTCTATTTGATATAATATGGGGGGAAGTTGGTTCTCCAAACTTTACCTAGCCTGTAACCAACATATGCTTAGAGCTTATCTATCTATACATACTTTTAGTAACTAGTAAGGTACACTAACAATTTCCTCCTACAAGTGAATATATGTGGATGTATTTATATAAAAATAAGTTTCTATATCTGTTGTTACTATTGCTTATATTCCGAATACAAAGTACGGTCCTTAAGAATAAAAATATATATCTTCAGATAGAACACTGTTCATACGAATGTGGATTTCTATAAATATCTCTGTCTTCTGGACTCTGTATTACTGTATACCCTGTATTGCATGTTTGTATCATTATTGTATCATGTTATATCACATCATATCACGTTCCCCATTACCTGTGACAACTGGGTCCGCCTCTTCCCCTTCTCCATAGGCATTATTTTGTATACTACACCTTTTTTATTCTCTCTGCCAACTTTTTTTTATACACTACATGGAGGTAATATATGTATATGTGTTATTATTAACTTCTAGTGCTTGATGAAGATCTAGGATTAGACCAAAACGTTATGTTGCACACTGGCACAAGAGTACAAATATTTTCTTCTAATCAACT